>NC_040020.1:16190226-16451645 GCF_000972845.2 Larimichthys crocea | reverse complement strand
ACTTTAAAATCTAGTGCCCGACTACATCAGTTTGTACGGTAAAGTACAAACCGGTACGGTACAGTAAAAGAACTTGAAAATTACCCCAGAAGTAGCTGGGAACATGTAGAACAAGAAACAGGTGGAGTTGGCAGAAAACAATTTGATTTGTTTATTTAATGACTTTTCTAAATTTGCATATGTATCTTAGAAAAGAGATTATTATTTGATTTCTGAGTTTCCGAGGTGCACTTAAAGGCAAAACATTTTGCGAGATCTCACAAATGTTTTTAGCAGAGATGCTAACATCTTTTTTTTCTTTTTTTCTTCTTCCATGTCCCCTTAGGGGCTCCGTATCAGAAAGAATACGAGATATGAGACAACATTCTGTGTTTATGTTGAGTTCCTAAAGGTCTAGACAGAATTATATCATTATAGATTAGACTATACTAGACTATATTGTTCATATTGCAATGATAGTCCAGTCAATTTCAAAAGAACAATCATTGAAACAGACGTTCTAAACCATCTAAAGTGCATCAAATGTGTCAGTGCTCCACCTGCCCCAAAAAGTACAAAGGCAGCTCAGGTCTGAACACAGAAAGCTTCCCCTGCATATCTGCTGTCATCACCATCAGGAAGAGAGAGAAAAAAATGGGAACAGGCAGAGAAAAGATGAGAAAAATGCAGGAGTCTAAAGAGCATTTAACACAAAGTTCCCTGCAGGCAGGACTTAAAGATGGAGGCAAGAACGATTAGAACATGAAAAATGAAGAAAGGCCGGTCCTCAGAAAAAGAAAGTCCAAATGTGCCTCTCATAGAAAAAAACAAGAATAATAAGAGAGAGAGAGAGAGAGAAGTGGTGAAAGGAGCGAGAGTAATGGTGATGCCAGGCTGGCTGCCTCTCCACTCCTCCATCTCCTCCTCCACGTGTTACCGCCGAGGAGAATAAAATGTTTAAATTTCATCTGTGGGACGACCTTGACGGGACGAGAGTGGAATTACATTTCTGTGGAGAAGAGTGGATGTCGGAGTGGCTCGACGGAAACGGATCGTGCAGGACATGATTAGAAAATGCTGAATAACACGAGGGGGGCTACATGATGAATCACAACTGAACTTCAGTGAGGAGTGCATCTCAGATAAGAGGTGAAGGTGAAGGGATGGCAGGCGTCGTCTCACTAAATAATTTGCCTGAGGTTAAGAAAAGCAAAGTGTGTGCACAAAAGAATGTCAGTGCACTCATTTTAATTGAATATTAGAGTTCATATATAAACGTAAGGAGGTAACGTAACCGTACCCCAGATAAGCAGAAGAAAATGGGTGGATCCATGAAAGGAGTATTTCCTGATCTGACGCCTCTACTGACAGAAGCGCATTCATATTCAGATTGATATGCCTGTTCTCTGAGCAGCCACCACTGTGAGACGTCATGGCTGCAGGCATAGAGAATCTGCTCAGATTTCAAAATAAAATACCCTGTGCAGACTTCAGATCATAAAAGCAGACAAAGAATATATATATATATATGCATATATATTAACTACTTATCCATGGTAGACACACATACAGTAAATCATAAAAAACATAACCAAATCTGAGCAAGTAACAAAACACACTTCTGAAACATTCCTGTTGTGGTTGGAAGCCGCATGAGAACCGACCAAAACAGCGTCTGTGTGGCTGTGCCCACTGGAATCAAAGCGTTGGGCACAAAAAGTTCTTGCTAAGAGGATCGTGGGGCTATAACAACATTTACTTCTGCCTCTGCTTCAAAAGACAAACGTCAACAAGCCTGAGCAGTTCTGACTCTTGTCATGGGGATGAGGTCAGGGTTGATGTACAAAGTGCAGGACTGTGATCCTGCAGGCTCGGGTTTGCATCTTGGATCTTCAGACCGTTGTCAATATTTAACTGAGAGCACAATGTCTCCCTAACCTTAGCTCAACTCAACTCAAACTTTATTTAGAAAGCACATTTAAAAACAACTGAGGTTGACCAAAGTGCTGTACAGGTTAATACATATAATTAATTTATAATACATATAATACCATGATTACAAAAGGTTAAGATAAATGCTAAGATATTTAAACTTGGTTAAAGGCCAGGGAGTGTTTTAGGGAGGATTTAAAAACCTCAAATGATCCAGCAGATCTGATGTGCCAGGACAACTGGTTTTCAGTTTTGTTTTAGGGGTGACAAATAGCAGCTGACTTGAGGATCTCAGAGTTCTGGCGGGGGTATGGATGTGGAGAAGCTCAGTCAAATACGTGGGGGGGGGGGGGTTGAGCCATTAGTGCTTTAAAAACAAACAGTAACATTTTAAAATATCTTCTAAAAGCAACTGGGAGTCAATGTAGCGACGCCAGGACAGGGGATATGTGGTCACGTTTGCGTTTGCTGGTAAGGAGACGGGCAGCAGCATTCTGTACCAGCTGCAGGCGGTGTAAGAGTGAGCGGTCCAGGCCAAAATAAAGCGAGTTGCAGTAATCCAATCTCGTATTAATGAAAGCAAGCTATTTTTCATGACTGAGCTAACCTGGCGATCAAATTTCAGCTTGTCAGATTTTTTTTTTTACAGATGACCGAATGTTTGGAGTAAGGGGCCCAGAAAGCCAGCAGGAAAGTCTGCTGGACCACATCCAAACATTATGATTTCCGTTTTGTTTTCATTTAGATTCAAAAAGTTTGAGGTCATCCAGGATTTAACATCTTTTAGACAATCAAGCAATGTGTGTACAGAATCATTCGCTGTTAAAGGCAAATAGATCTGCGAATGCTGAAACATAACATAACATTAATAAAAGTTGAATCATTCTTTAGTTGCTCCGAGCTGAGTCTGCATTTCACGTACACAAGCTGTGGGGACACAAGTGAAATAAATTGGCAGTGAACATTTTACTGAGACATTCACAACGTTGCCAGATACATTAATCAGTGCCTTCATTCTTCTTCATAATATCTGATAAAAAAAACAGTAACAGTGTTATGGACAATTCTTCAGTTCAGTCAGTGGAGAGAAAGTGGACAGGAGTCCAAGATGTCATATCACAGTATGAGGTATTTGCCATTTGGTTATTAGTCTACACACAAGAAAATATGTTTACCCTTAGCAGTCAAACATTAACACTGTTATGTACCTACCTGTCGTGTCTAGGGAGTGAGACAGCCCAATCCTCTGACTCAGTTACCATAGTTACCATAGTAACTGAGTTCAGAATAGTATGTACAGTACAGCTGCACAGTACAGTGACCCCATAACAATCTAAGCTCTAATGCTGTCCCTACAGTGACCTCAAGACACACGCCTGACCCTGTGGGACCTCATATGTGGCATGCTAGAACAGAACATGTCCTCAAAGGTAGAAGGCAGACTGGCAGAACAACATGTCAGGGAAATAACTGAATCCTCAGAAGATGCCAGACAGTTGGATTTTAAAGGTGTCAAGATAATCATAGTAGCAGTACTATAAAGTAACTTTACTTCATTAATCGTGCACTTTTTAGTGCATTCATGAAAAGAGCCTTCATCTCTTCATTCGTCAGCTCTGAACTGTGTGCACCATTAACCTTCCTGTCATGTTCGGGTCAAATCCGACTGATTTACAACTTAAAATACATAAATATTTTTACAAAATATAGTTACAATAGTTTTACATCTAATTTGCCCTTACGATATCCTCCACACTATGTACTTGAATATGTAAAACTAATGATCACCTCTTTCATTGAATTTTGAGTGTTTTAATCAACCTTGTTACATCTGTGGTGTTCCCAGTCAAAAGTGACCGCCAAAGGAAATGAATGGGTATCCAGACTATATTCATCCATCAGACCGAAAACATCCCCATACACACCACCCCAACTCCCTCACTCATACATGAATATATTAAATACATATACTGCATAACAGAATTCAATATACAAGATGTGGATATTTTGGAAGACTTCATTAGTATTTATAGAGCACTGTGAAAAGTACTGCAGTCATATGGTAACAGCTACCTCCCCACCCAAACCTTTCCCTCAAAACTTAAAATGCCCCGAGTTATCAAACTCTAAGCTGACTCAGACAGACTATTCATTCGCTATGATATCTTTTAGGCTTCCACTTTTGATGAAATAAACCTGACTAAAATGGCTGTTTTGCTGAGCAAGGGAAATGACACAGCTGTCTGGTAGATAGCAGCTTTAAGGCTGCCTGTCCTTTCTTGTGTCTCGAGATGTGTGCGGATGTACGTGCACGTGTCTGTGTGAGCGCACAGGCATATGGGACAACTATCCACACTTGTTTACAGGACTGTAAGTGCCTGTGAGTAGAACATCTGCACCATGTGGATTTCACAATCCTACTGAAACATTTCACGAGGGTGTGATCTGAAGTTTTCGCCTCGAGTCTGACTCGAGACATTAATTTGATGCTTGATCCTCTCTTAAAAGGCGGCAGGCTACAGTGAAACACTTTCATACAACTAGAGATGTGTATTTGTGTAAAAAACATAAATGCAGATAAAAAAAGGAGTTGTTTAAAGCCCCATTGTGTAACTTTTCTACCATAAAATAACAGATTTTAAATCATTTTAATGCTACACCGATGTGTAATCAAGTGAATGGTGTCTCTGATGGACATAGTGAGAGGCAAAGAGACTTGACGAGATGATGTTGGTAAATCTAAGACTGACTTTTAGTGGTTGATGAGAGCTTGGTGAAATAAAAGGCTGAAAGACAGACGCCGAGCTGGGCTGAATGCTGTTGGACTAGTCAGTAATATTAGCTGGCTGCTATGTCTTGTGTTGTTGACCTTGCTTCGTGTTTGGCTGTCAGCAAGTTTTCTTTGTAATGTTGCATATATGTAACATATAAAGTGTGCATTCAGACTTGAGGTGGTTACCTGCTGTACGAGAAAACACTGAATCTTCTCATGTGTTATGTGCTGTGTTTGTTTTACAGTGACATGAAGTATGTTCATGCTCCTAATGCTCTGCTTCTGTGTTTATGAGTAGGCATATTTATAAACACTTCAGAAAATTGTGGCTGCATCAGCATAAAGAAAAGAAAACAACAACAAATCAGTGTAAATGAAATTCCTGACAAACACACTGTATGTATGTTTGACTCCACAGTCCAACAAAAGCACGCCGTGGTGCTGTGTTTCTGAACGTGCTCCTGGGTAAAAACACTAAAAACATATACATTTACACTCGTGGCTCTTCTCATCAAAGTCCTAAACAAAACAGTAAATACATAACACGAGCAATTATTAATGATCTGTTTAGCTGCAATAAAAGCAGAAGCTCAAAATTGACATTGGACACACAGCATCTGTGACAAGCACTTCACTTACCATCACCTATATGATGAGATTAAAGAGACATCTCATAATTACAAGATACAGATCTTATTATAAATCTTTGGTGATGTCTTGCGTGGGTTGTGTAAATCATATATGCGGACTCATAGACTCATGACAGTTCAGAGCGGATGTGAAGCATTTTATTTTATTTTTATTTATCTACTGATTTTCATGATAACTTTTAAATTAAAATCAGGGTCCTTTTTATTACAATGTTCCCATGTTTTAGACTTTAAGTGACTTATGGGGACAAGAGTCTTTGAAATTGATCCAGTACTGAGCAAGAAACATGAAACTGGCTGTAATCAGTGTGCATCGTCTGACAGATCCAGGATTTAATTTAAAAACTTAATGGTAACTACATCTTTTAGATTAAGTTAAGATAGTTTGACATATTCTTTACAAAGGCAGTGGAGAAAGTGTAATGAAGTAGCATGATGATATAAAGTAAAGTACTTGAATAAAAGTATTTAATTACAACACCACATAGGACACAGGACATCAGTCAGGTCTCTGGTGTTTCAGTTCTGAACTGTACACCTGTCCTCTGTCCTGATGTCCACCCTGAGCTTTCTGTGTGGTGCCAGGACGTCTCACTTCTCAGCTTTGACAAAGTCAGTTTGTAGTGTGTGAGGGAATTTTCTATTCTAGCATTACACAGGTTCATACATAACTGTATGTCTCGAGGTCACTGTAGGGACAGTGTTAAATCATAGATTGCTATGGGGACACCAGCGTCTCTCTTTGAGATACAGAGCAGCTGTATCTATCCTCTGACATCATTACTATGGTAACCGATGTCAGAGGATGGAGCTGTCTCACTCCCTCGACACAACAGAAACAGCTACATAACACAGAAGCTTCCACAGGGTCAGGTAACAATGTCGGACCAGTAAGAGTAAATACAGTATATTTATTTGTTTGTAGACTAATGTCCAGGGCATTTGGCCAAGCTTCAATAAACCTTTTTCTTTCTTTCTCTGCACTGACTGAACTGACCAATGATGAATACAATTCTCCACAAAACTGTGAACTTGTGTTATAAAAGACAGCATTCGAAAGTAGAGTGTCATCATCACATCGATATTAAGAAGTCCAGATGACATAAAGAAGCAGTGGTGTATCATTTCTTAACATATCTGCAATCTGATTAGAGACTTCTCAGTGTCTTTGCGGCTCTTTGTTTGCAGATAATCCCGTGGTAATGTGATTTCATGTAAACTGAAACACTCTTGGCTCTGCCTGTGCTGGTGAATGTGCTGACGAGGCTCGATATCAACCGGTTCTGTGGCAGAGCATCCGGACAATCTGTTCCTCATCTCCAACTTCAACTTCAGCTGCTGGAGCAGTTCCACTTCGTTAGACTTGACGAGTTGAATGAGAGTCTCTCGTATCCTTCCGCTGCAGGATTTCACACACACACACACACACACACACAGGCACAAACACACTCGCTTGTGTGCACATAAACAAATGCACAAACAGATTCACACATGGAAAAGTGGAAAAAAGCATGCGGGTGCACACTTGCAGAGAAGACGTTTTGGACATCTGCTCCACGTCTGTCTGTAATTGTCTGGTAACTGAACAAGCAGGAGACATTTATCACCCTGCCTCCCCCTCGCACAGGCACATGACATCTCCTCCAACACCTCCACCCACACCTCCTCAGATCCTTTCTGCTGCCTCCGTATCACAGCTGCTCCACTGTTCACCTCCCTTCGACTACATCTCTACTGTTCCGCCTCCTCCTCCTCCTTGTCATATCAGTTCTTTTTTCTTGATAATCTGCTCCTCTCACCTCCTCTGCTGTCATCTCTTCTTTTTTATTGTCTCACCAAACACCTACCCTCCATTTTTATTTTTTATTTTATTTTTTTGGCGACGCATGCACTTTCTTCATCTGTCCATCTTTTGTTTAATGATTTCAACTCTCTCCTCTGCCCACCACTCTTTTCGTTTTGGCTGAAGGCTGGACTCGTGCCTTACTGTCACTTCTTGACCTCCTCTGTCTCACAGCTACAGCAGATTTGGCAGGAGACAGAAAAAGAGGTCACGAAAAGAAAAAGAAGGAAACATTAAGGAGAGGCTCTCAGATGTTTCCACGGGTGTCACAGAGCCACATTCAGTCAGAATAACATTGACCTGTATGAATCACAATCCGTAAATAACAACAATAAAATTGTTATATTAGATTTTTTATGATTTTAATGTAGAGTCGCCACCAAATCTGTTTATCTGACCCAGTTAATAAAGAACTAGTAACCCTTTTTTATCAGTGATGTTTGTACTCTCAATGTAATTCAACATGCCATCCGTGTCCTTTCAAGATTTAAATAAAGGTTGAATAGATGATGTTTAACCCTGTAGACACCAGCAGGATTCTTAAATGTTGCTGCAGTCAACTGAAAAATCAAATGAACATTCCTTCCTCCTTAATCCAAACTGTCTGAAAAACAGAAAGAAACAAGCATAAGTGTTTTTATTTGATACAAAATCTGTGGCATTTGTAGCTTTTTAGACAGGAATTCTGCTTATTTAAACAACATAAGGCAAAGCAATTTATATGATGACAGTCATCTTAAAAGAAGAGAAGTAACGTTGGGTCAATTTTATGAGTATGCAATCCTTAGTGTTTCTTCTCCTTTGGATCAAGTCAGTATTCAGAGACTGACAACAAAAGAAATCCTTCACTAAGTTTTCAAAATAAAATAGAATCAGCCCACATCTCAACCCACACAACAGAAATGTGATATTAGATAGTGCTTCTGGCAACTTCTGAAAAATAAATGTATAAGTTTAGAGCCTAATGAATGGGTTTAAGGAAACTTTGCACAGATGTTTTGTCGGTAAGGTACTGGTTACCGGTCACCCCGGCAGATCGCCTCCCACCAATGAGCTTGGTTCTGCTTGAGATCTTTTTGGCCTTATTACACAGAGACAGCTAAAAGAGTGACAGGCAATGTGGGGAGACAGAGATGGGGAATGACATGTGCTGCAGCAAGGACTGAGCCTTTGTACATGGGGCAGATACTTAAACAAAGTTTTTCCCTGCCATCGTCGCTTACTCATGGTGGGAATTGTTGGGTCTCAATTTTATAAAGAGTACGATCTAGGAACAATATAAATGAAATTGAACAGAAAATTTGTCTGTTAATTCATGTAATAAAAATTCAATATGTGTTAAAGTCGGTGCAACATGGTCAGTCCTCCGACTTTCCAACTTGTTTCCTGGGAAACAGCATCTGCCTCCCACCTAGTGAGAACCCAGTAGGTCGGTATGTGATTCTTTTTTATGATACTCTGTGGGGGTCAAGATCTTGCTCAGGACTAACTCTTACAGAATCCTTAAGATTGTAAAGACAGGGTTGCTTATGGTGGAGATATGTTGTAATTGGTAAGAGGAAACCCAGATCTTAAAGTTATGATGTATATTTCTGGTTCAGGTTACTGATGACAACTTAAACATCTAAAATACAAGGTGCTCCGGGGTCTAGAGGGTCAACGACATTTAATATATGTACATCCTCTTATCATATATATTGCATATAAAATTGACTTGAAATGTTTGTTATCTGTGAATCAACAGTGTCTGGTAGCCCTGAACACAACAGAGAGTTTAACATTCATGACTTGTTATTTGGCATTTAATCAGTAATGATCTGATCACTGGATATTCTGCTTTTGAAGATGAGAGATCTTGTTTCCATGTTCCATTTATTAAAGTTTTCTGACCTTTCTGCTCACAGTGGTAAAAAACAAAAAGCTAATTATTAGTTAACTCATTAAATGATGTGTGTTTATTAGTGTAAATAAAGCTATTCCTTCATGTTGGAGGTGCTGCTGTGGGTGTTAATACTCAATATTCAAAACAAGTCTCAGTGGAACAGTATATCTGATTTACATTTAGTGACATTTAGTGTTTTTCCATTGGAAATGGTATTGTTCATGGTATATTGCATGAAAAGTCTAAAGTCTATGATGCTTTTCGGGGTTCTAGTGTCTGCCTTGGCAGAAACATACAAGACTAGACCTGGACCAAGTGCTAAACATGTGAAATATTTATTGTAGACTGAATATCTTTAGGCTAAAAGCAACATGACATTTCATGTTCTCAGAATGTTATTTCCAGGGTCACACACTGGAAGAATTCTGAACAATCTATTTGCTGATATATCAGTTTGATAAACAGGGAACTCGCTCCACATGAAGCTGCACAGAGCCAATCATGTCCAACTATCACCGAAAACCTGTACTGATATGAATTCTTTCTAAGGCATGAACATACATAAATCAGATTCAGGTAGGATTAAGACAGGGGATGTCGTCTACTTGGACCAAAACCAGAAAACAAGTTCCCATAAAATGCTAATTGATATGGATGATATCAACACATGCAGTTTTTACATTTACAGAAATAATGACTCTTTAATAAATAAATAAATAAATGTTCTTCACATTTCTTCATGTACATTCAATTTACTGCTCCTAGTATTCATATTGTATTTGCATGAATTCCTTATATGTATTTGTACATATGATATTATATTTATTTGTATATACCCCTTCTCTACATGCAGTGTCTCTTTTTATATAGTTCATTTTGTTTCAATTTATGTAAGCTTGTTATTTTTTTTGTAAAAAAAATTAAAAAATACAAATACAGCACTTTTTTGTGTACAGTATTATACATCTATACCTCCTTTGATTTGATTTTTTTTTATTTTTGACTTTTATGCAGCATGCGCATATTTCATTTTACTAAGAAGAAATATTTGTAATATGTTAAATAGACTGCACTTATGAGTCCTTTCCAGTTTTCTGACCACCCAGAGCCCCAGTAGACTCTGTAGCTCATTCACCCATTCATTCATATACTGATGGCACTGGCTGCTATGTAAGGTGCCAACTGCTCATCAGAGCTAATCATTCTCACACATTTCATACACATTCACACACCAATGACACAGCCTTTGGGAGTAAATTTGGGGTTCAGTATCTTGCCCAAGGACACTGCAACATGCATACCGGAAAAGCCCGGGATCGAACCACTGGTCTTCTGATTAGTGGCCGACACACTCCACCTGAGTGGGTCTCCTGAGTCACAGCTGCCCTAGTTCTATCGTCTCTTAACATGAGGTATGGCTGATCAGGGTAAGAATTTGTTATTAGTTTCAATGGAATTAACCCAGACAAACATATATAAGGAAGTCAGAACAATGAGGGGAATTCGATGGACAAATGTATTTTTTAAAAAAATACATCAAATTAAATTTGTTTGCAGTAATTTTACAGATTTTTACTGCGGAATGTTGAATAGTCTAAAAATCGCAGAAATCTATCGAAGTGAACAAATTCCCAGCTGGTAACCAGGCAGGGCAGGTGGTGCTAATCTGAGAAATGTGTGTTGTGTGCGGGTGTGGAGGGAGGCGTGTGGGTCAGGGCTAGTTTCAAATAAGTCCTCCCATGTCTTTCCTGCTCTTCCTCACCGACCCTCACCCCCTCCTCTGCTCCACTCTCTTCCCCCCCGGAGCGAGACTTCCTCTGCTGCTTCTCCTTTTTTTCAAATGACAGACTCTAATAGAATAAATAAGGCACCTATTTTTACCTGGCTGCTGGCGGGGTGATCGCACTTACACATACAGCACCAGCATGCAACACCGGTTGGTCGAGAGCTGACACCCTGACTCGGAGACGGAGGGTGGGAGGAAAAGTAGAGAAAGAAAGATGGAGTGCTACAGGAAACAAAAGTCTGTTTACTGGAGACACACCTGATTTTTTTTTCTTTTTTTAATCTGTATACACTATTACACTAATTTGATTTGACATTTAACAGTTTAACAAGCTCGATGATGTCACCTTTGTTTTTGAAGCATATTCGAATTTTAATTGCTGTTGGAGTGTTTTGACAGAACTCCAAAGCATCTAATTATTTTGAGGCGAACTGGTCTCTACAATTTCTCCATGTGACAGCTCACTAAGTGAACGAGAGACGGAGTGAAGCTAAAGAAGGCAAATTATATTCACGTCCACTCTGTGTGTTTGTCTATGCAGGCATTTTGAGTGCCTTTGCTACTGTCTTCATGAGTGTTTTAAGGACGTTTGGGGACATTCTGCAGTCTCTTTGTTGACATGAGTGAGATTCTTCTTATACTGTAAACAATGGAACTGTGTCGTATTCTCTCCATTTTAAGAGTTTTAAAACAGTTCTGAACATAAACTATAATTAGAAATAAATAAATAAATACCAAGTGGCTTAGTAACGTGGTGAAGCTACTTTATGTTGGTGTTTTGCTTTGGAAATCATTTTCTCTCATATGTTCAGGGGTGGGCAGCTGTGATTCAGTCAGTAGAGAACCGGAGGGTGGCAGTTCAAGTCCAGCTCAGACCATGTTACAGAGTGTGGACCGGCAGTTCGAGCAAGCCATCAAACCGTTCGGAGTGCAGACTATAGGGCAGCATCACTCTGACATCTCTGTACTTGTCTGTGTGTATTATGGACCTATGTATGTATGATTACATGATGACTAACAAAAAGGGGTGAATACATTATGTAAGATAAATAATGTATCGGACTGCTACAGCAACAATCTTTATCGTCCTGAGTGCGCATCAGGTTGGAGATCGAAATCAGCGTATTAGTCTTAAAGCTGCATTCAATGATTTTTGGCTACCTGGGGGCAGCAGAACAAACGGACACACACTGAGTCATATCTGAATATTTACTCTCCTTTTAGCTCTGTTTTAGTCTTTTCCTTGGCTCACTGGTTACTCACTAACTTTGTTTGCTTGCCATCTGATGCTTGGCAGGTAGCCTAAGCTGAGTTTATAAAGGCTTTGTTGCTGAAACTGCTGCCGGAGCAGAGCAGTGAGACTGAAAACCAAAACAGTAAAGCTGCCAGGGCTGAGCTAAACTGCACAGTTGGGTGATAATTGTTTGAGCTCTTCACAAGATGGGACACTTTTTACATTGCATGAAAACATTTGACTCATTTTCACTGTGAGAAATATTTCACTGTGAAGCTTTAAACGTTATAGCGTCCATTCATTGCATGTGGCAGAAGGAAGGACTGCATTAGTCTATAAAACCATATTGCATTCATTGAATTTCCACTAAAGTTGCTCCAAACAGCCTCTAAACGTCTTTAACTTTGTGATCAGAGCTGAGAAGCAGCAGCTTTCTGGCTCTTCATGTCTGATCTCTGGTGTGGTAATTGAGGTCACGTGTCTGACAACAGGAAACTCATATCACATCGTAGTCCGGGGACGAAAGTGCTATTAATCACCCGGACAAGGCATCATGGCTAACACACACACACACACACACACACACACACACACACACACACACACAGACTGACCATGGTTAATGAGCTATGGCTGCATCTCTACAAACATGACTGCCACAGCAGTGATAGCTGGCGCTTTGTGTTTGTGTGTGTGTGTGTGTGTGTGTGTAGATGTGTGTGAGTGTGCATGTGTGTTGTTTTAAAGTTCCTGGGTCATTAGGAAACAACTGGTGTAAGTCTTCAATTAACTCTACAGACTGTGACACACAGTGTGCTCTGGTCTTCTGAGTTATAATTCACAGTCGATGCACAGTTGCCACAGAATATCACAGTTCCTGAGACGCCTTTCATTGATTCTGTATTAAAGTGAAAAAAGCACACCGGAGGAGTGGTTGTCTTAGGTAACGGTGTCATTTTGTATTTATGAGAATTCAAAAGCAGCCCACACAGTGCACGATTTATAAACAAATATCGCTAATTCACACAGATGAAGAGCTTTGAGCTGCTACAGGGACAGCAAAAAGCAGAAGGGCCAACACATCCAGTATCTATATGTTTTTCTTTAAATAGGTTCCCATTCCATATGTAATTATGAACCATACTGTATACATAAATAAGCCCTAAAACTGCTGGCAGATGCTGAGCCCCAGGCGGCTAAGCTGCAGAAAATGATCAACCCGGCTCCTCACTGAATATGGAGGGAGGCTGCAGTCGGGAACATCTTGTATTTGGAGCAAAGGGCGAGGACATGGATCATCAAACTCTCCTGTGAGCTCATTACTCCCTCCAAAAGGCCAGGACGTTTCCAAGAAGCCAGAAACAGATTAAGAAAGATGACTCTGATTTCACTTTTTTTTTTGCCAATGGAATCTATTTCTTTTCCTTGAAACGGATGGTCCTGGACCAGGTTGAGACAGTTTCCCACTTAGATTGAATCATTTCAGGGTCGTCACAGCCTGATGTAATCGCTGTGCTTTGTCTGACAGGAACAATGGATTCTGGAAAGATTTCGCACCAGTTCAGACAATCGGATTTCCACTCCCACGTGGACCAAATTTGATGTTTTTATTGTTGCTCTTGACAATGAGAATGCATGGCCTCCTGTTACGACCACAGGCTGGACAATAGCAGCCAACACAATGAAGAGTTGTAAATAAATACTAATTATTATGGAAGCAATTCTTGGTAATTATTTTGACTTTGAACAGTGGCAACAATGCATGCACAGTCTGAATAGTGGTGGTGACATGGAGTAAGCCTGTGCGTCGACAAAGTTTTGCTAATTTGTGACTCAATGCTTCATTTCACAGGTCCAGAGTTTTCTAATTTCTCAAGAAATGATGATGTCATTTTATAGAGAAAGCTCTGAGCATTTATTTAAGCTTAGTTAGAATATGTTCATTTAAATGCCTGATGCCTAGAAATAGATGACACTAGAAATTAATTAGCAGTGGAACCAAGTTTTATATCTATTTATCGCCTTTCTGAAAACCTTCTATGATGTTTGCATCTGAGCATTTTCAGGAAATTCTGTCATTTTATAGAACATGTCAAATAAAGTTGCAGATGTGCCAATAATACTATTACTTGCATATCTTGAGGACTGTAGAAACCGTGTTGTGAAGTGCATGTTCAGTCCAGGCGATGTAGCTTGAATTGAATAAAAAAAATTACAAAGCAGAATCTAAGCATAGTATTTTTGTGATTGTGTTTAATCGTTTAGCAGCGCCTGTGACCAGTGTGTCAGAGGTGGCTGAAAATGAAGAGTAATGCACTTTTCACGAGGGCGGAAAAACTCAGTCATCTAATGCCATCTGTCAGCGTAGAGGTAACTGTGAGCGAACAGAGCAGCGCAGCAGGGGTGTCCTTGGACAGAGCAAGGGAAGGGAAGAAAAGTGGCTGAGGCAAACAAAGGAAACGAGCGCAGACAGTTTGGAGCCGTTGAGGTGAGGCAGCGAGGAGAGACGGGCTATTACTTATCGCTGCTACGTCTTACTGAGAAACCAAGAACAGGTGACAAAAAGATGGATGGCTGACATATGCTGGCATTTTGAGCAATAAAACAAAAAGGGAAACCATTTCGCTTCTTTGATTGTTCATTTAAGCTCGAGTGTTTCAAGTGCTGCTGGAGAGCACTTGTGTAGTTTACTGTAATTGCTTGAAATATAACAATGCTGATTATAGTGCAAAGCCACACTATGATCCACCAACACACACCCCCATTCAGTGTGAGACTTCCAACAGAAGGTAAAGTCGTTGTAGCATTGTTTGTAATGTGCTACATACAAAGTCTGGCCAACAAACAGATGGAAATATAATGTGACATAGCTGAAGAACACTGTAATTTACACTAACAAATCTGAATTAATTACATTCAACTCAATAGTAATTGGTAAATGGACTGTACTTATATAGTGCCTTTCTAGTCTTCTAGTCCGACCACTCAAAGCACTTTACAGTACGTATCTCATTCACACATTCATACACTGATGGCATTGGCTGCCAACTGCTCATCAGTTTGAGGAGCTAACCATTCATACACATTCACACAGGCACAGCCTTCAGGAGCAATTTGGGGTTCAGTATCTTGCCCAAGGACACTTCAACATGCAGACTGGAGGGGACCGAAATGTTCACTGGAAGGCCGCTGAACAAGTATTTTTTGTCTGGCTATTAAAATGTGTAAATTAAGACAGCTGTATTTACATTTATCTGAGAGCATGTGTTACATAGATGAATGTCTCAGTGTATGCACATTTTAGTAACACTTTATATCATGCATTATGAGCATACTAATAATGTATAGTGATAGGAGCACTCAGAACAATAATCATCAATCAAAACTTTTAGAAGGTCATACTCTTTCATAAGTATGTTTATAATGCATTATAGGCATACTTACAATGTGTTATACTGTTCTTATAGCAATATATCTTTTTAATTAAATAGGATGTATATTATAATGTATCATTATAGTTATGCGCAAGTACGCAAATATTCATAATGCTTTATAACAATAATCAGAACATGTTATAAAGTAAAGTATTCTTTAATGTTTTAAGGGTTTTGGTTAATAATGCATTATAGACATACTTAGGTGTTATACTGTGTATCAACGTAGTTCAAATCATTAGAATAATGACAATGCTTCATTTTTGGTTTATAATGCATTATGGACATGGGCTGTTAGCCAAGTGTCAACATTTTTAAACATTAGCACAGATATAACTAACTACGTTGTTGTATGGATACTGAAGCAATAGTCAAAGTCAAATGAATGTTAAATGTCATATGCAGAACAGAAGCAGCTGTACATGAACTTAAAATAAATTAATGTTTCCTAAATGGGGTGCAGTTGACCCTGAGGTGCTTTAGGAATGTGCCAAGGGTGCAGGAAATTAATTAACATTAAATTAATTTCAATATTGTTGTTCACCTCATGTTAAAATGAAAAAAAAAATACATTTGACTTATTGAATGCTATTTTTTTTAGTTAAATATTTATCTGCACAACGACATAGTGCAGTCTAGAAAGTTCTACTTTTTCACTGGAATGAATTCTATGGTGAATTCTATTTTAGCTCGAAATGTTGCAGGTGCATGATGTGTGGGTGAGGGTGGGCATGGGGTTTGTCATGAAAAGAGATTGTTGAGGGGTGTTGTAGTGAAGAAAGTCAGAGAAATAAAAAATATCCGATATGAGCTTTCAGGATTTAAAGATACATTTCAGTTAAAACTAAAAAAGTACTGAGGTTAAATATGCAGCCCTTCAAAATGAGAAGTGCTGGACTGTGTTTTATGGATGCCCACACAGCATCCTAATTCCCATAAAAGATCTACCCGAACATTCTACAAGGGGTACTTCCATAAAGTGCAGAAAAAAAAAATAATAATAATTTAAAAAAAAATCCTGATGGTTGAAACAAAGGCCTTGAGAGCATTTCTGAAAGACTGCCACCCTGGGAGCCCATTACACTTCTCCACAACAGAGTACGAGTGAAAAAAGAAAAGAAAAAAGAGAGCAAGAGAAGAGCTTTGTTAAAAGAGGTCCCATGTGAGGTTTAAGTATTTCTCCTGGCAAGCATTATGCTGCAGCTGAAGTATGATCAAGAGTCCTGCCAATACTAAATTTATAACATAATAATCCAGACACACACACTCAGCATTATGAGCCTCTGTGCATTTTGTGGGGTGACAGATTATGAATCTGTACAATCAATGAATATATAAATATCTGCAGGGATTAAAATGTGTTCCTCATACATCCCACACAGTCACAACCACACAATGATGCAGAGGCCAAAAATCGCTGTTCCTTGTTTTCATTTCTAGATACAATTCGAAGAGATACACTCACTACGTGGGAGTCTGTGTCCTACCTTTGCTAATATCCTGGTACTCCAGCCACAGCTGTCTCTGGACCTGTTTGTTAGGGTACCAGATGGTACAGGACTCCTGGAAGCCGTACACCGCCTCCTGCACATAGTGGTTCCCGAACTCCCTGAGGATCGAGACAAAGTCGCTCCGCTGCGTTGCGCCGTCCAGAGAATGGATGGCCGAGCTGAAGGCTGTGTAGTGGGAGGAAAAAGAAGAAGAAGAAAAAAAAAAGATTGAGGTGAATTATTTCTGTTAAAACAAAAACACAGAACGAGAATCGGAAAAAAGGAGTTTGGGGTTAGTAGAAAAATACAGGAATGTGTTTTGTTTGCTCAGCTACTCGCTAACTTCTGATACACTCTGAATCTTTTGGAAAGGGAGGTGTTCTTGATTTGTCCTACCCTGAAGACACAAAGCTGGAGAGTCCCTCTGGCTTTGCATGGATCACAGATAAATTCACAGGCTGCTTTGGAACCAACTAAAGGAAGTCCCTTCTACAACTACTCTACACTACAGAATAAGAAATCCAACCGTGAAATTACTGTACACTGTATGCATGATGTATATGTAATACTGTGTCACATCATCACTCTACATTCATAGTGATACTTTACACACCTTCAGCTTCTGACTGTTCTGGAGGTCTGCTGTTCGAAATAACAATGTGAAATAGATGCTAATCAGACAAATCAGAGAAGTAGTACTGTATATGTGATATTAATGATAACAACTAGTGGATTTGCATGATTATTTCAGCCATCTAATTCTCATCATTATGATCATCACCAACACCAAGCCACGCCAAGCATTCATTTGTTGGGGCTTCAACTTCAGGTGTTACACCTGGCATGCGTCAGACCACCCTCACCGAACGCAGGGCGTTAAGTAAGTCTAAGTCTGAGAAGCTGACAGACACAATTGCCAGATGGATAGCCAAGGGCTGTAGACCGATTAATATTGTCGAGGACACGGGCCTCGCAGAAGTTTTGAAAGTGGCAACTTTGAACGCATTCTACAAGCCACCATCGAGAGGCACAGTGATGACTAAAATCAACGAACTATGACGCAGGAGGCTACTGGACCTCCGTGAGTAACAACAATGATCTGGATGTGACAGTGCATCACACCACTAAAACCTAGGAACTGAAGTTGTTTGCTTTAACCGTAAAACAGAAGAGCGTCACTTTGCAGAGGTATGTGCTCAACAGTTTCAAACCGTGGCACACAAATGGAAAATTGAAGGAAAAATCACAGCTGTAGGGATGGACGGTGTACGCAATATGACAGCTGCGGCTGAACTGCTGCCATATGAGCACATGCCCTGCATCGTTAGTAGATAAATAGTGGATTTGCGATTGTGTTGGCCAAGTGTCGCAAAATTGTTGATTATTTCAGACACAGCACAGCAGAAACCATGGACCTTCAAGCACAGCAAGCGGCCCTGGAACAGCAGCAGGAGCCACTGATGCAAGACGTGCCAACGAGGTGGAATTCCACGCTGGAAATGATCAAGCTCCTGAACCGCAATCAAGCAGCAATCAAAGCAACCCTGGACCAACAACACCACAAACTGGTTATGATGACTCCTCCAGAATGGGGCAAACTGCAGAGACTGAGCACTCTTCTAGAGCCCTGCAGGCAAGGAAAGCACATATAACGTGCAAATTGAAAAATTAAACTGAACTGATCAAGCTCAAATTGAATGTTAAACTGATTTGCCAGCATACCAACTGCTGTTCAAATAACTTTTACGTATGTGTGTGTGTGTGTGTGTTCTGCTGCAGGTATGTAACTGAGATTCTGGGTGGAGAGGCCTATATCTCCTGCTCAGTAGTACTGCTTGCCCTATGCCACCTGCATCAAGTGATGAAGGTTTATGAAGAAAACCCTGCATATGTGGTGAGATTTAAGACAATCTTCATGGAAGACCTAGCCTCCCGCCAAAGAAATACTATCAATGCATGGCTCAAGCTTGCAACGGCGCTGGATCCATGTTTTAAAGAAGAGTCTGCAGAAAGAGGGAAAGGGAAGAGGTGTGGACTCACTTGGAGGCATGCTTTATGAACAATCACCCAGAAGGTCTCTGCTGACTTCTCAAGATGGACCACCAACTCACCTTGCTAAAGATGGGCTCAGATTCAGAGTCAGATGAAGAGGTGCAACCTGACAGAGACATACACAGGTACAGAGCAGACCCAAGCATAAGTATGGAGGACTGCCCCATGCAGTGGTGGGCTGCTCATTCAGGAGGGGGCTGGCCCTGCTTGCCCGCAAATATCTAGCGACTTCTGCATTTAGCAACTGGCTAAAAGATGAATAAATAAAAGGTAAAAGGGCCACATGGAATTGTGTGAAAGTGGAGTTGTTTGTTCAAAAAGTATTTGCTAAAAAAAAAAGAGCAATGGCTAAGTTGCCAAAATTGTTCAGAATTAAATATTTTTTTTGGATATGTCATTAATAAAAAACAATGTAATATCCGGTTCTTGTCATTTTCTGAGAACAGTACACAGAAAATGTGAATTTTTCAGTCATATTTAGGATTGTGACTAATCGAAATTAATTCAAGAAACCTTGTGATTAATTACATTAATCATTGTTTGACAGCCCTACTTAGTATTAGAATGATGAAGTGTGTCTTTAATTGACATGAAGTCAATGTGATTTCTATAAGCAGCAAACTTAAGTGTTGAAGAGCTGCTTTATCATTATCTTACTTTTTTTAACTGCAGGTATTTGAAGTGTCTTAAACAGGTTTTTATTCATAAACCTTTTTTAACTGTGTGCTGAGGGCTGATTGTACACAGCCCACATATAGACATGTTAGACAGCCTCACGTAAAAAAAAAGGAAGGGAATCTCACCATACTCATACAGAGTGATATCCTCTTGATATTAAAACAATTTCAGCAGTGCTGTGTTCACGGTGCTGTTTTATAATACCTGACGAAGGATCAGAGGACCAGCGTTTGGTGTGAATGAATAATGCAGCATGAGTGACTTCGGCATAAAATGAATCACAATTTTCTATGAGCTTGGAGCAAAAACACATTCAATCTGAATGCCACAACTATTACGTTTACAATTTGCCAACTCTGCCTTTATTTTCTTATCAGCATTTTATTACCTCGCTCTGCTGTCTGCTCTGACAGGTAGAGAAATGCATGATGTGTTTGCATTGGTCATTGTAGGCCTTGTGGTCATTATAATGATGTTGAATGCAGCATAACAGCAGCTTAGAGTGGGAGACAAGACAGTCAGTGAACTGACAGTAATGGAAGTAATGGGTGACCTTTACATAGTTCAAACCATGTCAGTCAGCTGTTCATTTAGGCCAAAATACCACCTGAATCTGTAGCAGTGCAAGCTACAGGTCTTCATGTGTCCACCCAAACTCATATGGGTCCTGGGTTTAAGGGTTTCTATTCTATTACCATAGATCCAAGGTCTGTTTAACATTATGTGTAATACCTGAGTGGATCTGAGGAGACAACTGTACAGCTGACCTGATCTGTCACTGTGACAACAAGCCAACTTAAAAATAAAACAATATCAGGGTCTTTTTCGGTTCAGGCACACATTTTTGGACCTTTAGCATTTGTTATAAAAATTGGGATTATACTGGGGTTCAGATGTTTTTAAATCATATAATGTGTTTCTATTTCTTACATGTATTGTGGACACTTCCCCTTTATTTGCGTTTTTGCTGAGGCTGGCAGGGAGAGATAAAATTCAGCTGTATGTATAAGTTGAGGAAGTTCAGAATAGAACAAGGGTCGGGGACAGGTCAGGGAGGTGTCCTTTAAACAAGGGGTTATTCTGCTGACTACTGATTAAGAGAACTAAGAAAGACGTTATGATGCTATCTGTATCTGTGGGGAGGTGTCCGAGACAGCCCATTAGAGAGTATTTAAGAACAAACTGTCAAGGCTCTTCGGGGAGTCTTTTTCTCTGTAACCCTTTTGTGTGTTGCACTGTTAAACGCACCTTCTTGTACAAGAATAATAAATTCAACTTAAACTTTGATGCTTTGAATCCAGTCTTCCTTATCGAAGGGTCACTCTTAAAAAATTCCCATAATAGCGTTTGTTACATTCACTTTTGTTACATTCACTGTTAAATTAAAACTATTTCCTGCTTTTGTGCTCTTGCTGACATCATCAGCGTTGTTGCAGGATGTGTCATGTACAGTATGGGCAGGGACTGTACTGTGTTGAATATTTTATGCAGAGTTGAAATTGTTTGCTTCTGTAAAGCTTCTAGGATTCATTTTCTTTGTGTTTTTATCAGTTTTATCATAAGTGCGTAAACCAAAGACGCACATAACCTAATTCCTGCCTGGATATGACAACACAGTGCTCTGCTGTGTTACAGGGAGACGTCAGAATGACTCAAAGGTTAGAGATGAGTGTTTCCATTTTTATTTAGACCAGGAGAAGTGGCAGTCAGAACCTCAGGGTTAAGGTTTCTTTTTATAGCTAATTTACCCAGTGGATCTCCCTCAGGGACTTTGTGTCCTTGGAGAGACCTGAGCTGAAATGAGGTTTTTACCCACAATGGTGTCTTCCATAAAGCTGTGTATAACTGTGTGGATTTAGTGGATTGTTAGCATAATGGTGAGTTAAGTGGAAACAAGGAAAGAATATGTCACCTCTAATTTTAGTGAATTTACCGACTGGGCTGCGCTAACCAGAAAATAAAGTCCATGAGAAAGCACGTTTGATATGATGCATTGACCGCACTGTAACAAAATGACCATGTGCTCACTGGGATTCTCTCTCAGCAAATATTGGAAAGCAAAAGTGCAATAGCAATTTATCATTATCATTTCCAGGAGAAGCAGTATTAATATCTCAGCACTCACGCTCTGCTCGCTCTTACTTCTCCTGTAAAATTAAATTAGGAGGCCACTGAAGTGAGAGACAGAGAGCGCTGTGAGAATGAGCGATGGGGGCTTTGCTATCAGATGTAAAAATCAGTAGCCTCGCCCCTCCGGTGGCTGTTGAAATATGATGAGCTAAAGTGGGAAATGGGAGTAAAAAAGATGGAGGCTTCTGAGTGAAGGGAAAATAGAAACTGTATCCTCAGCAGACGTGGCAGCTACTTTCAAACCGCAGCAGTGCCATTGGAAATGCATTAGAGGTGACATGGCTGTATTTACAGTAGGATAGTTGCACTTATGAGAATGGAAAGTATTTATGATGGATATATGAATAATGCATACACTTAAAACATGAATATAATGCAAATTAAGAAATGACACTCTTCTTCCAGGCAGGCAGAGTGATTGAATGCAATCTTTCAACACATCTTGAAACGAAGCCAACAGAAGAACAAGTCAAGTTATGTAGCGAGGCAAATCAAAAGAAAAAAGGCAGATGTATTTTCATAGAATAATACATTTAGTACTGAGAAACCCAGCAGTATCATCCCTGACGTGTCAGCAGCCAGGAGCAGGCTTCAGAAGAAGTATTGCTTGACTAAATACCTATCCACAGTTATCTTATTCTGTGAAGTTTCCATGGCAGGCACTGTCAGCAAGCCTCGGTCTTGCCATGGATACAAAGCTTTGTGATATGTGGCGGGCTATCAGAGACACAGAAAAAGACAAGGAGAATAAAGTGAAAGCTATGGAAGCCCAGGGAGGCAAGTCTGATCTAAATTGTTTTCTCTCCTGTGTTTAAAAGCATGTGAGAAAAGGTGTTGCCAGGATCGTCGATCTAAATTCCTTACATTCTTTTCATCTGTGAAACAGGTGGAGAAAAAATGTTTTCCCGGGATCATTTTTCCAACTGTGAAAAAGAGGTGAGAAAAAGTTTTCTCCACCTGTTCCACACACAGGGACAAAAAACAAATCAGAACTTAGAAAGTTTTTTTTAAGTCATAAAAACAAGAGAGAAAACTATTTAGAAAACACGTCATTATGACTTTCTTTAATAAATGATGAATCAATAACTCATTCTATTTAACCATTCATTATTGTACTGCTAAAAACAATTACATGTCAATAAAGAATGTTTACTTTTATTAATGATACAATTGTTATTTATTAATGTCAAAACCACCAATACATATAATACACATTTCACGTCATGTTAACACATTGTTTCATTATGTTTGATAATCAGACCTGTTATGGCAGGTTTATAACAGGTCGTGTTGTCTTGTTTAATGTCAACTTGTAATAACAAATATATCTCAAACAAAGTCGACTTTTTAGTGACAATTAAACAAGTGACACTTACTGTAATGACAATGGTTACAGAGATTCATAAAGATGACATGATGTTCATGCCAGGTGACTCTTCAAAGTGTTACCCTAGGTATTGTAAAGTTGACTAACAGTCATTGACTTAATGTTTATATATGCTTTATACACTATATACGCCAATTTATTCAGCAATTGTAAAGTTTATAAATGTGGGTCGTGACAACACAGGCTGTGTTTATAGACACACTACACAGTATTATTAACCTTTTGTAAAGTGTTATAAACAACAACATATTGATATGATATTTCCAGATTTTTCCAGAGCCCACTAAATCTGGCACACTGGACCTTTGACAAGGCATTATAATCATTAGTTATAAAATAAACTGAATATGTTTATAGATGGCTTATACACTAATTATTACTAAACCACCTAGCACAGCTCTGTGACATGAAGTCTGTGACGCTGTTATGCTACATGCTGATACATCAGTGTTTTATTAACTGGAGCAGATTTGGTGAATTTGATTTATGTGCTTCCACCATGGGTAAGTAGACTGCGTAGTTAAATAGCAGATCGGGTGTCTAAACAGGGTGTTTATTTTGAACATTGACTTTCTGTGTATGACTTCCAGCTAGGTCGATCTGCTCTGTGCTGTTTGATCGGGCATCCATCAAAAATAAAACAGCCGAAGTGCTTGTTGGAGACACAAAGAGGTCTTAATGGTTGTGATTAGCACACGGCTGTGCCCAGTGGAATTAAGCAGTTGTGAAAGGCAAATTTGACCACTTGAAAATGCAGTCCAAAGGCTGTTCATGTTTTTTTTTATCAAAACACTGACAATGGTGGCAATTCATCCTGTTGTGTTGTAAGGAGGATGTAAGGACTGGGACATAGGATCGGAAAGATCAAATTAATATTGTATGATGAGCTAAAATCTACATAACAACAGCCACGGTGTATGATCATCTATATCAATGTTTAAAGCCTGCAATTGAAGAAAAAGTTTTAGAAATAGTATTTACTGTCACACAATCGACCCTGAATGTGCTAAAGACACTTGTGTGTCAGTCTGCTCCGGCTCTCTGAGGTCGGCTGCTCTGTGTAGTCAGCCATATTGACATTTTAAATGAATGATCACAAAGAAAGTTAGACCTGAGTCTCACTGGGCTCCATTTACCTCAAACAGACTGAACATCAAACCAGCTGTTTTTAAGATGTACAAACTCTGGAGACTGTGAGCTCCAATCTGCTCTGTTTGAATCTGGACCACATTTACAATGTTAACCAGCTCAGGGTGTTACATAAATAAATAGAGTTATGCAATAAATACATAAATCATATAAGTTCACGAAGGCAGATGGAATCTATTTTTTTTATTTTTTTTATTGTTGTTTGTTTTTGGCACCATATTAAATTGTAGAATATAAATAGAAAAAAAAAATTAGCACAAAGGACATAAAAATATGTTGATTACGTGATACGTTGATTATGACAGATGTACAGAAAAACACTGTCAATGTCATGCCGCATAACTCTTTGATCATCACTTGTTACATCTCTTACTGCCATTATGCAATCGATTTCTGGAGGTCAGAAGTCAGAGGTCAGGAGATCTTCTCTAACACAAAACTACAGCGAAGGTGAAGAGAAAGGTCCAAAACAGATTCAAAGAAGATTCAAAAGATTCTCTTTCACAAGAAATAAAGTTGCCTCTGGAACTGGACTGAAGACAAAACAGCAATGCATCCCATTCCTAGAAATAATGGTGGCAGCTTTTTTTCCTTCTGTTTCTTCCATGTGTGCATATCTCAATGGCATTATTTACGGCTTGAGGCTCTGTCTCTGGGAACTTCCATACGCCTCAATGCTGTCTTCTACTATTTGAGATTCTATCTCAGGGGAACTTCCATATGCCTCAACGTCATCATGTACGACTCAGGGCTCTATCTTGGGGAACTTCCATATGCCGACTCTTGCAGAGGTCTTCAATGCCATTACTTTGTGCTTGGGGACCTTTTCCATTTTTCAATTATTTTTGGGGAGTTTTGAGACTACATTTATTGTTCCCAAGTAGAATACTGATTGTGGCACACTAAGAGTTTAACACTTGATATATTTTGTAGCATCGAGTCTTGGAATGTCTCTGGGGAGTTTTCATGACAATATAGTTAAGAAAAGCAGCACCTCCATCCCTTCCATTCACTCCATAGAAACATCAGATGATGTGTTAGGCACTAAGCTAACTTTAGCAGCACATTATGAGGCCCCGAGTTTAGACACTTTTCTAAGTGCTGAAAACTTTTTTTCTATCCAGAGCACCTGGGAGAAAATTGTGCTTATTTTCATTCACTCATCTGCCTTCATAAGCACCCCAGGACTGTGTGCCTATTGGATATTAAAATATATTATGAATTATTATGCAGCTATCAGAGGAGTTGAGGTTGTAATTATCACAGTCAGCGTGTGCTGTCTCTTGTAGCTCTTCGTCCCGTTTGTTTGCTTGTGCTTCTTGGGCAGATTTTTCTTAGTTTGTGCCCTTTTAAAGTGACATTTTGCTAATTTGTGATTAAAGGCAACTCGACCCTTCACCCAGTCATTGCCTTCCAGGGTTCTCTAAGCACTGCAGCTGAACAGCACCACCGCAATCAGTCCATAATCGACTGTTCAAACAAGGGTTTAATTTGACATAATAAACTCAACTTGAACCTTTTAGCACAGCATTACAACACGGCCAACAAGGTGCCCTGTGGTGATGCTCTTTATATGTTCGAGAACTTTATTACCACACAACTGCTTCCACTGCTGACAAGAAAATGCTTAGAAATGTGTGGGTTTTTTTTATACAGACATACTTTCTGCATGCACACTCTTCTGTCAGCATTAGGTGCATCTAAAAAATGCTGAAACATCTGACAGTGAAAGATGTTCGTACAGTATCTTTAAGAACAAGAGGGGAAAACATGTCCGCCTAATCAGACGGTGACAGCCTGCTGTTAATCACACAGCTGATAAAAAATGAAAAAGAAAATATCCAGGCTGTTGTGATGAGCTGCTAACCTTGATGTGTCATATTAATTACGACGTGATAAATAATCGATAGCTGACGGTGTTTTTTCTCTGCGGAGAGCGTGAGACTTTGTGCCACAGAGACCCGAGCACAGCCTCCTCCGCACAGTGTAAATAAACAAGCAGTAATAATTAATGATAGATATACCATTAATTGAAGCGCAGAGTGATTTACCTTGAGAGAGGACCCACTGATTGAGTTTGACGTGGTACAGAACAGAGCGAAGACTCCAGTGCTGAACGAGGGGGTAGCCAGACACCTCGCTGTAGTTCACCATGCCTGCAATGACACAGAAAACACACATTTGCTCACGTGGACGCAGATTAAAGCAAATCTTGAGGTAGATCAGTGCCACACCTGTGCAAGCATGCAGGAAAAACTAGAATATTAATGTGTTATGTATGGCTATAGTGGAGGAAATTGCAGTCTTGAGTGCTAGATCAAAGGGTGGCCCTACACCTTATTCTTGTTTGCTTTACCTGAAGAATCAGGAAGTATGTTTGATAAATATTAATATTATATTTGATGGCAGGAGAGAGAAGCAAGCAAGGACTCTGGTGTCTGATCAAAGTGGAGCCTGATCTGAAAAAAACAAACAAAAAAAAAAACACAGGAATGGAAGCATTCATGTAAAATCTATTCAGTAACAGTAAACAGTAGAAGGCCAGCTGAAGTGTTTGGTGACTGCGAAGGCCACTTGCTTCTTAAATATACAGCACATTCATTTTTTAAAATATATTTTATATTTCAGACACCTCCAACATCTCCCTCTTTGTGTCGAACCTTAAATTACTTTTTGTCAATGTCTGCACCGTGTTCAGCTCTTTGAAGCACAAAGCTCCTGCATGACACTGACAATGATCTCGTTTAGATGACAGACTAAACAGAACAGAGTGTTGACACCTCGCTGCTGCTCATCGTGTCAAACAAAAAACATAAATGTATTCATGATCCTCACTGTCTCATCAAATTCAATGAGTCCACACTCATTCATTTTGATATTAATTAGGACAGTATCCGCAGATATTGTACTGCAGCATCAGAACTACAAGAACAATAGTCATCCTGCAAAATGTCCCACTTTCACAATAAGAGCAGGATTGGCAATAATACAAGTGTTGTGACCATTTAGATTCAATCAGGGACAACAGAGAAAGAAAGCCGCTGAGCCAAAAGGTCAGTAATTATTATTATTATGTTTGATCATTTATTCAAGTGCAGGGGACATATAAAAAAAAATATCCATCACAAAGAGCTCAAAGTGAAAGGTCTTGTTTTGTTTTGACAGCCCAAATCACAAATATATTTAATAAATGAGTCAAATGAGTCACTGATCATCAAAATTGTCTTTTTCGTTTAATTGTCTGTCAACCAGATTTGGTTCCACAGTGATGAAATTCACAAAGTTCCGAGGCTGAGCAGTGATTCTCCCCTCAAACCTCATCACGTCTCTCACGACTCTTTTTATCAGAAACGTTTAATACAGTCATTTTTGTCCGTCAGCACTGACCTCCACTTAAAATGACAAACAGTGCCGGCAGCAGATTATATCAGCTGTGGCTAATTAACATTCATGGTTCATGGTCTTTTGGTTGGAGCTCCGCTCTGTCACATCAATCTAGGATCTCAAGTGGACGGCACACTTTTGTAGTTTATCAAAGTTCTTCTTGAATCTAACGGAGCTAAAAGCCGATACGGCAGCGTGACCTGATGTCCTGAAGACTGTTACACAGACATACACACTGTAGCTCCATCTCACACTCACAATACCTAATGTTTATAATGCGTGAGAGTAAATAAGACATTTCATCAGGTGTGTTTGATGTATATTTCAGCATGTATATGATGTGTTTAAATATCATAGAAAATAAAGAAATGCACAGAGTTGTATGCTTATGTCCAGGTCTTTAAAACACAGTACTGAGACCCGACCACAGACTGATTTCAGTCTTTAATAAGATGTTTGAATTCATTAATTCGTGGAATAAAACAGCTACAATCACACACGTCATGTATATGTTATTGGGTACTCTAAGGCAGCTAAGCAGAAATGCTTCTATAATGCAGTGTCTTGGTGGTGTGATGAGATAAAAAAATATATGAATAAATAGGATCACAAAATGACTACAACTGATTCTGAATAGGGATTTCCCAATCAAGTGATTCTGATTACGGATCATCTGCTGATCATCGGCTGATGTTTTTTGGTTTTGTTCTAGCAGTTGTAGAAGTATTAAACAATCCTAGAATAGCCTGAAAAAGTGCTTAAAAAGTCCTTGAAATTCAAATGAACCACATGACGCTGTCTTATATTTTGTTCATTAAGTCATTAGAATTCAGACGCTCAGCTTTTACGTTTTAATTCTGACTCGTCACGGTCTCTCCCTCGCTTTCGTCATCACCTCGATGAGCTCATTACTGAAAGCTAAGTATTCAAAGGAAGTGTGAATTGAAGTCATAGCTGGAAACTGATCCTTACAGTGATTGGATTAATATGGACTGATGACTCCTCACTTTTCACTGGCCAGTAGGAGTCTCAAGTGATCAATAACTGCTAGGCTTAAACGAGTTCTACCTGGTCTGTTTTAGGACTCATTTTAAACTGTCGTGAAATCCATAGAAAAGTTTTGTCTCAACTTGAACCAGGGAATCTGAAAATAAATTCCATACCCGACATGTTCTGATCCACTAAAGTTAGACATGATACGAGATCATCACATATTCTTGTTAGCTCCACCACAATGGAAGGAGCTGGCTGCATATTACTTAATATTTCAAAGGATCAGTGAAAACAGTGAATGTCTTTGCAGGATTTCAAAGCAATTAATCCAATAGTAGTCAGATACTGATACTTTGCCACACCCCCTTGTCATCTCATACAGATGCACACAAAGCCTTCCTGCCAGAAAGCCTTTGTAACACAATGTTACTGTTAATATTGTGAAACAGGTTTGGGCACAACATTTCTTGGTTAAGTTTAAGAAAAGATCATTGTTTGGGTTCAAGTACATTTCATCACATAAACCAGACTGAATAACATCAACTATGAGAAAGAAGTGAGTAAGAAATACAGATCTCAAATAAATCTTAAAACCTTAGATACAGGTACAAACTAAGACTTCAGACTTGATAGAAATGCCATCCAACCCTAACCTGCATTTTTTTTTTTGCAGATGCCAGTCTTGTTTAAGGTTCAACACACCACTGAAAACATTCACACTTCAAAAAAGCAGTAAGTATTTCTTCATGTTGCTTTACACAGTCTTCCTTCACCGCCCAGTATATTATCTATATTGATTTAGTTTCATTTACCAATCCTATCTTCTGCTGAAATCAATAATATGCCAGAAGAAGTCATCCGTGTACAGAGGTTTATCATTTTGATGCACTGCGCAGCCTATCAAACGCTCTGCAATCATCTTGCTCCGATGACCAATGAATGGCCTGTCGTTTTATTCTGTGATAGATAAAGCACAACATGTGGACATGCAAATGAAACTGCATGAGACACATGAGAAAGGGGAAACATCCATCATGCACCGCAGTGGGAGAGACCGAGCTGCTCTAAGACAGCTTAGCGTTAAAGGAACAATCAGCCTCTTTTTTAACACATCAATTATACATACAGCATGAAGTGACAGAGCACAGATTGTGCATGAACATAAATAACCTCCCTCCCATCCCCAAACATATTTTTTCCCCCATCAAATAACGTCTGTCGTCATGTGTTCCACTTAGTGGCAGGACCTCCTCATTACTGCATAAGAATGCAGGATCGGGACTTCAACATTAACATCACTTATATCGGGCCATAAGCAGAGCTGCAGAATATAAATCATCTCGTCTCCCATGGCAACTGACACCCGTGTCATGCTGCAGCGGTGGGATTACAGCCATACATCACTATGACTGCCCCCACCGTGTTCACAGGCACATCCAGAAGGTATCTGGATAATGTTCGTGACTGAGACTCGTTTCCTGCAGCCACAGACACGGAAGAGGGGAATGGAAAATGGCCAGAGGGAGGCAAAAGAGAACTGTGTGTGTGTGTGTGTGTGTGCGCATAAAAGAGAATCCACTGGGCATGTATGTGAAAGACAAATTGAGACATGCAGGAAGGCAATAAAAGGGGAAAGGCAGCAAAAGTGGATGTGTATGAAAAGGGGAGAGGTAAATGATAAAAGTGCGATAAGGAAAATAATCTACATCTTCAGCTCAAGCGACGGGCCGAGGTGTGTGTGACGTGTCAGTGTCATACATATTCAGTAACAAAGAATGGCTGCGGCATTTCTGAGAATAAAGTTTTTGTAAAGTTCACAGACCACATGGAAGCTTCATGTCTGAAGTGAAAGAAAACAGAAACACACAAAAACCTCTGTGAAGTGAAGCCACTGTGGAAGTGCCAAAACCTGCAGGTCTTTGTTCTTTGTTTACAGCCTGGTACAAAAAAACGGTCCTGGTCTCTATAGCTAATTTCTCCTTTCATGACAACTGTACTGAGGGTTATAGCTGAGTTTTTATAGAACTAATTCGCTCAAATTATATCAAGACTTCAAGATGCAAGAGTCATCACACTCTGAGCTTCACATTGGCTCTTTAGAAACATACCTGTAGGAGATGTCACAGACAAGACCTCCATCCTTTATACTGTCTATAAACACTGAAAAACACTGACTCACTGAGAAGTCGTATTGTGCAATTCTGGATCCAATCACACTTTAAAGTTTCACTTTTAATATTGTTTGTGTTAGTAAACATCATTATTATCTGTTATGTTTCATTACCTCTGTGTTAAAAATAATTTCTGCAGCGCTGCTGTCATGGTAACATATTGTAATGTTGTTATATTTCCTGTTTACTTTAGCAACCATGTATGCGTGAGGAAATGTCTCAAACTAATATTACAGACTGTTGTTTAGATATTTTCCTCCACTAGACTCATAGGGAAATATATTTACCAGTGATGATCTTAACTGCATGTTACTACAATGATGAAATAAATCCATGTCATAACAATTTTTTAAAATTAAAACAAACAAACTTTTTTTCTTCTTTTATTTATTTATTTATTTTAAACAAAGCATAAATAATAATAATGTATGTTTTGAATAATTAGTTCATTAGTTGTTATATCATTGGATTATTCTTTGGGGACAGCCCTAATAATCCATTTTTGAGATACCAAAAGATTCACAACCCAGCTCTCTAGACTGCTGTAAAATATTATATTGAAATGTGCAACAACAAGTTCATTTTATGCACTGAAAAACACAAATATTTCCTTCAAGTAAACAAAAGAATCTTTTGTCATTTGTGACATTACGTTTTTCTGGCATTCAAATGTGTGAGTCTCTGTTGTGTCACTTTTGCAACTGTTATTCCTCACCTCACCAACTCCATATCACATTTGAGGAATCTCGTGATTCAGGGCTAAAATAAAGGTAGGGCACCTAACATGTGGTTCGGGTGGAGCGGGTCCTGCTCAAAGCTCCCTGAAGTTGAACCAGTTATATAAACAATAACATTAAAGATAAATAAGTGCAACCCTGCATGATTTATTTGGAGCATAAATACGGAGACATAAATTAGATAGGACGCATGATGGGTGTTGGGATGCGTGCAAGGCCACTAACAGTTCCTTTACAAGGGTGCTGTGAAGATGCAACATTTGGCAGAGGCCTGACACCACCTCTGAACTTGATGAATAAGCCTCTAAATGTGATGTTCCTGCATTGTCCTCACCTTCAGCTACATCCATTTATCCCCTCTTATGGGAAATGGCTCTCCGGAACGATAGATATATTCCCCGGCACCGGGAGAGAGCGAGAACACACCACTACATAACCTCCTCCCCCTCCTCAGCACCAGCCCCCAGCCCCCGCCTCCCTTAGTGAAAATGAATAACAAGCCCAAAACATATACAGTAGCGCAGCGTATTCTTCTTCTTGCTGAAAGGCCTTGTCTCCCTTTTAGCCCTGGGGTGCTCTGCTCTCATTGTCTGACAGAATGATTAATTTGACTGAACTTCACTTTGCAAACATCCCAAGTTCACAGTCTCTCTCCACCCAGTCGGTGCCAGAGTGTTTCAGGGAAGCAGCTCTGCATCTACAGCTCATCTCCTTTGCAAAAAAAAAGAAAAGAAAAAAAAAAGTCTTTCATAACAGAACTAATATTTTTAAAAGCCAGTAAAAAAATAAATAAACATTTATGGCTTAAAAGCAGTGACAACATGGCTGTCATGTGACACCTCCGCCACATTCCAGATGGAAATACAGCTGCAGTTGCAATATGGTGAACTACATTTTGAACTTAAAACACGATAAAACATGAGCAATAACGCTGATTAACACCGTGTCCATCTCACTGACCGCTCACTCATTAATAATATGTCAGGATGTGGGGATGTGTTGTTGGTGTGATGGGAGGTGAAATCTGACTACAGGTCCGTTTTTTATCTGCAAAAAGAAAAATAACTTTCGTATGCAGGTTGGATTTATTAATGTATTTATCGTGTAATAAAAAAATAAACACATCTTTAAAGAGCTTTGACAAAAATAAACTGGATGAACAGCAACACAGAAACACGTGTAATAAACATGACCTTAATTATGATTATTTGTTCAGAAAGCTGCTTCAGACTATTCAGATTATTATTATTTAAGTGTGTTTCTTATTTTGTTGACTGTAATGTTGCATATACAAAAAAAGCTAAATATGGGAAGTATATAACAATATAATATAATATGCAGTACGCAGATTTTGTCCTGTCTGTGTTTGTGGTTTGGCTTCTTCTCCCCAGTAAACAATTTGAGATCAACCATTGGTTTATTAATAACTTTACCTGTAACATGAAATAAGTTAATGTCAGGGTAGGTGTTTTGTTTATCTGTTGTTGGACTCCATAGCAGAAATATACATTATATATACAATGCATATATATTTTTTGCAGGTTTCCATGGTAATTTTTAAACTGACAAAGCATTCCTGGGTTTACAATCTCATAGAAGCTGTGAGATTGTGTTATGAGGGAAATCCTGACCCGCTGTGCATAGTGAAAAGAGATGAAGGTGACATTGTGAGTTCAAGAGTTTCACTCACATCACATTCACATAATCGCCCTCAGTGACAGCAAGACTCACTCAGCTCTCACTGCTGGAGACAGAGGCTGCTTTCTGGGGGACAGTTCACTGAAGAGTCGGCAGGGAGGATTGACCAGGTTGAGCTGTTGACCTTTACTCATAAATCTGAAGATTTTCATCTTCATAGAAGTTGCCAAAAACACTACCTAATAACACACTACGATTGTTTGTTATAATAATGTGGGTTGCTTGAAATTTCATCATAATCACTGTAAATAAACAGCAGTACTTATTCGACTCTCACTGTCCTGATGGAGGCTTTTTTCACAGAAGAGTCACGGGGGGGTGACCAGGTCACGGTGACTTTTACACTTATAAATTAATAAGGTGTGTTTTAAGAAATATCTGTTAACAACAGTTTTGTCTCTGGTGTGTTGAAATGCAGTTTAAAAAGCTATACATGCCACATATTTGGCATCAAGTGAAAGAAGAAGCTTTTAAAATGAAAACTACTATAGAGCTGTCTGTTTGGATGGAGGAGGAACAAATCTTTATCTGAGTTCTCAGTGAACTGCAGCAATATTCAAAAATTCTACTGAGAACTAAAGAGTTTACAAATCTGAAGTTTAACCACTCTCTCTATTTCTATATATATGTGTGTTTTTAATACATCTCTCAATGTTAGCAAAAGTGAAAATAATCTGTGTATGTGCTCTGTGATTCTCCTTTGACCCCCGCTACACCATTCCACCGAGTTTTATAAGAAGTCATTTCTCCATAATCCTGCTGCCAAACAAACAGCACTGAAAACACATTAACCTCCTCAGTGGAGGTAATTGCATGAATGGCACCCCATCTGAAAATCAGTGTTGTTTACATTCGTCTGCACTTCAGCTCAGAATGACAGATGTTCGGCTTTACCGTGTGTGAGAAAAGAAAAAAGCTTTTCTTCAGCTGTGCAATGTGAGAAAGACTAACAGTTTAAAAGCATGATGAAATGCATGAGAATGAATTGTAAAAGCAGTTCTATTTCTCTCAGTAAGCGCTATCTTTTAAACTGATATCGGCGCGACATGTTGTGCATAAGGTGCAGCAGTTACATAAATCAAAGTATAACTGAATCGATATTCCAGCTCTGGAGACTGTGAAGAAATCCACTGGGATATAAACGCTCCGGTCCTTCTAGGAATCTTTCAGCTCAATCCCCAACCATTGGAGTTTTTTGCTCTGTGATCCCTCTTTGTTAGCTCGTCTGCTTTTTCATTGTCCACACACAACGATAAAACAGCCAAGCTAAGCTGCGTGAAGGTAAGATTGTTCCCAGCGTTCTTTTCATGCACCTGCATTTTCTAATTTTCCAGCACCTTGTCACACAGAATGACTTTGTTGTGCAATTATATTCAAGGTCCCAAGACGCAAGTCTTCTCAACAAAACACCGAACTGCGTATTCAAAATAAATATACAGTCAATCCTGACTTCAGCTCTTTCCAACATGTTCCCGTCTGAGGGCGATGCAAGGACGCACAAGCTATATAAAACACATCTGGTTTCCTGAACGTGGCCTGCACCGTGTGCATGCAGAAACACAGGTGCACTGAAATGACACGGCGCATGGCGAGGTGATGTCACTTTTGTGAAAATCCGATCTTTGATGGTGGACGCAAACAGAGCTCTGTGGAATCGCTCTATTTTTTAGCACTTAGCTCATTTTGATAAATTGCTACAAGCAGCATGTGTGACGAAATGGTGATAACAGAAAAATGAACAGCAGAGCCGAAAACCAGTGTTTCTAGTTCAGTCCAAGAAGGTGGAATTGTCCACAGGAAAGGTGTTTTACCAAACCCTGTATCTATCCTTCATAAAAAAAGACACAGGGAGTCCTGACAGCACAGGGGCGCTGATAAAAAATAAACCAAACATGAAGGATCATTTGTGTGCAAATTATCCTTCCTTAACAACACGGGCCATTTTCCAGAATCGAGATATCCACTTATCTTTCAAAACATGATTAAAGATAACAGACAGGATTTCGTTGAAAAAAGTCTCCACAGTAACAGTTCTAAAGAAAAATAAAAGGGGGTGTTCAGCTCAGTCGTTAGAGCAGCCGCCCCATGTACAAAGGCTCAGTCCTTGCCGTGGCAGCCCAGAGTTTAAATCTGACCTGTGGCTCTTTCCTGCATTTCATTCCCCATCTCTCTCTCCCCACATTCCTCTCACTCTTCAGCTGTCTTTATAAAATAAAGCTCAAAAAAGGCCAAAAATATCTTTAAAAATAAATAAATAAGTAAATAAATAAAAGTAAAACAAATTAGATAAGACACTCCAAGTTGTCAGGCACAACTGATTTTCTGACAGTTCATTTCAAACAAGGCAGCTGAAACTTTCTGAAAGCTACAGTCAGCGGTAGGAGAAGTGTTCAGATGTTTTACTTATAGACAAAACGCAACACTAAGGTGCAATCAGTACAAAGTACAGACGGACTGACAGAAAAAAAAATTACTTAAAGTATCAAAAGTAGCACTCATTATGAGTATTATGAGTGCATCCTGTCAGTGTAATATTTCATACATTCCTGATTTGTTATTACTCAAGTATTCAATTCTGGTGTTCTGAAGAGAGCTCTGACCTCTAACTATTGATCGATCTGTTTAGTAGGAACTGGAGAAGCCTCTTGGATGAGAGGTGACACGTCTTCACGAATCTACTGTACAACCAAGTCCAGTTGCCCCAGATCTAACCCTTTTCTAAGAAAGATGACCTGGACCACTGAGGACCTTCACAGAATTCTGCTTAATAGTTACTGCAATATAATCAACCCACACAGGTGGTCTACGCTTGTGTTGCCCTATTAGACCTGCTCAGACTACACTTGATTGACATTGTTGTACCCGTTAGGTCAAGATAACCTCCCTGGTTATCACGCTCATTAGTACATGCTCAGTCCCTCTCTCCTTTTCTTTTCTTAGCCTGGTCTGTCAACGCCCCCTTCGGTCTTTTCACCTCACCTGTCATTATGTCCATAGTGTCTGCTGAGCCTGGATACACTGTCTGCTGAGCTTGGCTAGCTCCCTAGCTAACTCCCTATCGGCATTCATGCATACCAGGCCTAGTAGGACCTCCTAGTGGATCAAAAACGCCTATAGTACAAACACTAACAGTCCCACAGTGCTCTGAGCTCACAGTCCAAACAGCCTGGCTAAAACATCTGAGCTAATGTTAGCTAACAGCACCTATAGTTTGAAGTTGTTGTTTTTTTTTACTGTGCATCAGAACACTGTGAATCACAGACTTGATGGACATCGGATGGAGGACATCAGAGGACAAACCATAAAATATGATGATACGACTTTCACCAAGAAAAAGAGTTACACACTTCTAGTGGCTGATCGTACCCAGAGTACAGTGGCAGAAACAGTCTGACAGATACCATTCACCTGATTACACATCAGTGTAGCTTCAAAATAATACATAAATAATAAATTGGATATTTAATGGTTGACAAGTTACATAATGTTGCTTTAAACAATTTTTTCCTGTCGACTTTGACTTTGTTTTTTAGTCCAGAAAAGTCCGATCCAATCCTGTGGCAGTGAGTGTGAAAACAGTGATGAGTTCTGGTTCCAGTCCAGGTGTCAGTGGTCAGTGTGGTCACAGCCAATATCGTGATCATAGAGAAACAGCCAGAGCACAGATTACTTTTTGACAAAGCAGACAACTCTGTTTTATGGAGCTGCTAAATAGGTCAGATTATGAGTAGCACAGGTGACGAGACTCCCAAAACACACAGCACAATTTCAATAGCAAAGTTTCTGGATGTGAACCAATAGACAGAAAAAAAAACCTCAACACCACTTTTGATTTCCATTGAGAAAAAAGGAGAAAAAACTTCTGCCATCTTTGTTCCAACTCCAATTAGAGTCGGGGAATGCAAATTGAGTTCTCTTGTTAACATTTGTGACTGTGTCCCACCGGAAACATGACAGAAAATATCAGACAAGTTCAGGACTTGCTTATGCTCGACACTGAGAGCACAGAGCTGACGGAATCCACAGCCTGTCCAAACACCCAACAGTCCTCCTGTAAGTTTGGCTTACAGCTGGAAGGGGTTTGTTATTTTAGTCGCTTCTCTAAGGAAGATTCATAGGAATGAGCTCAGGTAGGAAAGTAATCTTATGGCTCATAGAACCCCATTAACTAGCCTAGCCTGTGCTCCATTTCACTCTCGGATAAGTCGGGGAATGAATGATTTAGTGGGAAAGAGAGAGGGGAAGAGTGAGTGAGTGTGGAAGAAGTAAAGAAAGTCAGGGTGAAAGTAGGCGTTATCCAGCAGGCCTATTCTCTAATCTAATGGGAAACTAAATGTAATACAGCACAGCCCTGATTTCTTCCCCAGACAATTCTGATAAGGAAAAAAATATAGCTGGAACAAAATGTTGGCCCTGAGAAACGATGAGCAGACACCATGGGGATGGTTCCGTTACAGCCTAGGCCAAATGCTTTCCATAATTCAATACAGGCCTTCACCACTTGTGCTCGTCTCCATTCAGGCAGGTACTTTTCACAAAATGCTTACAGTAATCCTAACATTACTGCTTCTATAGACCATGCTCAACCAGAAAATGTCTCTGAAGTAACATTTAAACCGTGCCCAAAGCTAACATTAGTGTGAACTACTGCTAGTGTAAAAAAAGAACGGGTTTAAGCCACGTCCTGCCAATCCTCTTATTCCTGGAGGCGGTGTGGTCCCTGGCCTCTTTTCTCTGACCATTTTTATGTCATTTTCTGTTCCTCAAATAGCACTTATGTGGTGGTGGGACTCCGCTCACTGAGAAATCCTGTGATAGTTAGACGTGCCCTGAGGAGCTTTAGCCATGTTGGTAACATGACTTTAGGGATAAGAATGCTGTAGGTCAGTCCACCACTTTGGTCAAGCTGATATATGATGATAATAGTATATACAACAGGTATTGGATGGCCTCTTAATTTGTAACTTTACAACAACTTTAAATCACACAGGATCCCACCATTGACTTGATGCCCTGGCACATAATCTGTTTGTCTAACCCACTTCATTTAGAGCTTAGCAGCACATCAACACTTGTCAAAAGTCTTGAAAACTTTTGGATATCTTGCAACAATTTGGTTATTTTTGTTCCAAAAGATTGTAAGAATTGTGGTAATCTTGTGCCCCCTGTGTACTCTAACCTGTCTGAGATGAATGCATGAAGCCGTTTCTGAGGTCTGAGAGAAAAAGTCTTGTTTTGATGTATTTTGAAAACAACAACAACAACAACAACAACAACAACACAGCTCTCATTATATCAGTATCCAATAGAATGCCAAGATTTCAGACTTCCAGATACTGAATGACAACACATTAATCTGTATCTATATTTCTGTGTTAGCTTCAGCTGTGAAAAGATTCTAGATATGCAGCAATTTGTTTCATTAATACAGTTTACTAGTTTGTTAACAGGACATCATGGAGTAGATGATGAAATGTTGTCAGCATATAAATGCTATATGTTATGTTTTATTATGATGGTGCAGGCCAAATGACCCTTATATGACCCTAATCCCATAGAAAATATTTGTCTCTGCAGATTTGAAGCTATCTCCTGTAACACAGAAATCAAACATACTAAACATTATATACTAGATGAACATTAGCATGATAACATTGTGGAAAGGCTAGCATTCTGCACACATCACCATTGTGCTTACTTAACTTAGATCATAATCGTAGTCTGGATTTTATATATATATATATATATATATATATATATATATATATATATATTATATATTATATATATATCCAAACAAAAGAAAATACATATATATATATACACACACACACACACATGTATATATGTGTGTATGACTAACTAATATAGCAAACATCTAACAAACCCAATGCATTATCAATAAGGCCCAACATGTGGTAATTAGGCTGGCAGATGTGGCTTATGACAACTCAAGGTGACACGCTTTTCATTTCCGCTGCGCTGAAGGAAGGCTGAAGGGACCATTGTTGCCAGCAAATCAAAATAAGATGCCAAGAAAGTTCAGCAGATACCTCTGTGCTCGCATGGTCACAAGGCCATATGCTTAGACTTTAATTATGAGGGACTTGGGGAGAGAGGGACTCTGGGTTGAACTATGAATCACTGCCACTCTGCCTGCCTCAAAAGCCCTGTTCTGCTGGATTTAAACACTGCCCACAAAGATCCGCCCCTTTCTATGAACCCAGTCCTGATGCACGCGTTAAATAGACAGCTGACACCGCAGTTTGCTTTCATTCACACCTTGTCTGTGCCTAATTAAAATCTGACAATATAGAATGTTTACGGGTATGAGTACATGAAAATAAATGAGTGTTGACTGTGCACACAATGCTGCACTGAACCCAGCCAACCCCACCTGAGACTGAACCACTGAAGCATTACATGGATCCAAACCCACTGAGGGCAATCTCATTAGGATTATGATATGTACAAGAATACACATACTATGCATGTTTAAGCAACAGTCACAGTGAGAGTTCACATTAGTTTTGCATTAGGGAAAGTAATTACAAGTGGAGACTGCAAATACTGCTGTAAAGTTGACACTCTACGTGTGAATTCTATCTACATTCAGAGGTCAGAGGCCTGTAACTGTAGGCTGTATAAACACCTTATAACTTCTACAACATCTCTGCATAATAAATTAATAATTCAAACTGTCAGACCTCAAAAACCTAAATAATCAGGATTCAGACTAAAGTGAAATAAAACTGTGCCAACAAATGAAGGCTCTTGCTTCAACAGAAGTGAGTCCTGACTTAATCTTAAATCTTTACACAGCAGTAGCTCAGTCTGTAGGGACTTGGCTTGGGTGGCCAGTTGAAATCATGGACCACAGTATGGAGGGTGGACTGGTAGCCAGTTCACTTCCTGGGCACTGCTGATGTGCCCTTGAGAAAGGAACCAAACCCTTAACTGCTCCCATGGCGTATCTATTGTATTCTATTTTATTCTGTAAAATATCAGTTAGATTGTTCTGTAATCGGTTCATCAAAGAGCACAACTATTCACACCTATGAACAATGTAAAGTCACCATTTAACCTATTAGCTGCATGTCTTTGGATTGTGAAAATTAACAGAAGTCTAAATTCTAAATCCTCAAATAATAATTAAAAAAAAGTATTGGAGTTTTTTGACTAGATCATTTTTCTCAACATTTTGACAGAGTTGGAAAAAAAAAGTTGGCTTGCTTGCAGTTTATTTTATATATGTTGAAACGTCTACTTTTATTTTGAAGGACAGTCATACACAATTATATTTGCAGTTTCTGAATCATCGCATCAGGGGAATAAAACAGTACCACTCAGTACAGTATATCCTATTGTATACATGAGCAAGAGAAACTAGGCGTCTTTCGATGTCCCTCTGGTGTAAGTGATGGACTCTACATGCCCTTCACCCACCTCTGAAGACAAACAGCTCACACTCTGTAGCCTACAGAGCACACAGCACGTCTCAGCAGCCCAATTCTTTTTCAGATATTAAAAACAAAGTGTGAAGATTGAAAGCTTGAGTCTCATTAGGTCTACAACACGCCTCCTCACACTGACCGCAGGTGGCTACCATGCAGGCAGGTCTGTGTCACAGGGACCTCCAGCCTGAGCTCCTTCCCTCTGGCAACATGCTGTGACCCCCTAGCTGTATTAATTATCCCATCCAATGTTGTCAGCTAATTAACTGACGTTTAACAGGAAAGGTCTGCAGCAATTTCAACTAATTAATCAGTGTTGAGGAATAAATTAAAACCACTCCTAAACATTATTACCATTAAGGGTCTTGCATTCAAAAATTTATTTTATTTACAATGTCCTGCAAATAAAAACAGATAAAAGAAGTGTTTAAGAAACAAAGAAAATATGGTAAAGTCATGAAGAGCATTAGCGGATGTTATTAGTTCATTTACACAACAAGAACTTTTCCAGAGGCTCAGGAACCTCTTTAGCAATCGATGTCTAAATAGTTCCTCAGCCATGGTTCCTGAAAACTCATTTTTTTCTGAAAATCCAGAGCCACAAAGCTGAAGTTTGCAGTGCTGAGCACCGCTCATTGGTTAAACACAAATACAATTTGCACTGTGTACTGCATTCACACAGTAAACATTAGAATCAATACGAGGATTAGGTTTGTCATGTTTATTTGAAGGTAACAACAAAGTTAAGCTTCAGGCTCCCCAAATGCTATAAAAACTGCCGAAACCTGCGTTGAATGAATTTTCAGTGTTCAGAGTTTTTCCATGTCTGCATCTATTCATTACATCCGTTCGAGCGTCACAGCTTGCTAATCTCCACAGTTCTTCAGATGTAATGGAAATGTAAGCAGGATTGTGCAGCCCTGTCTTTCTACTATTATGTTTGTGTTTATGTATTATTATTTTTATCAACATAATGGGGAAATGTTAAATAAATAAACTGAGTGGATCACCAAAACACTCAATGACTGTTTCCTCATGATTTTAAACATACAACAAGAAACCGATGTCTCCATGTGACCTACATACAAAACAAACCATCAGTCAGAAGACTGATTATTTCTATGTAGGTATTCTTAATGGCCACCAGGTGTAAGATACTTTTCTAAGATAATAGATGGCGCGTTACACCGTAATCAAAGGATAATTAAAGACATTGAGTTGGACTTTGGAGATTTTGTGCTGCATTAAAAAACACAGTAGCAGTGACGCATAATCTGGCTTGTGTCTTCATTCACCAAGAGCAACGCAGACATGCATGTGTGGGAGATGCAGAACCTGGATAAAAATAACTGAAGAAATGAAAGAGAACATTGATAAGTGCATTAATGGTCCATTTATGTCATATCATCATCTTCTTAACAAACGTTTTTCCATTCCATCTTTTATATTTAACATATATTTCTTGACATTTCCACCACATTTGTGAATAATAAAGGCATATCATATTTTTTTTGAGAATGACTGACAGCTTCTTTGTTATGCACAATAGCCATACTTATTCTAGTAATTAGCTAACATACTTTTAATCTCAGAATTATTCCTCAGCATCAGTGAAACATCAATGTGTTTCATTAATTTACTCTGCTACATGTGTGGCACCGTAGCTCTCAATAACATACAGTGTAAGTAGAAGTACTTACAGTAGTAAGTCCAATTATTGTGTGTTATATGTACACATTGTGGGCTATTTCAGAAATTTTTGAAGCAGCAGAATCTTTTGAACTTGGTTCAGAACTTTTCAGAATAAAAGCATTGCTGCAAAACTTTCTTTTGTTGTCATTTTGTGGTCAAAATCACTGAACAGGTGCCGATTCTGTGGCTAACTGTTGCCACCGAGACGGTGATCAATTTAAACCAGGCACTTTCAGTATAACTTTTGGTCCGCGATTGTTGTGGAGAAATTGCTGAAGTCAAAGGTCAATGGTGAGGTCAGGAAGGAAGAAAGTGTTCAGGAGCCTCTGATGTCTTATGCTGTATTATTTATTGACGCTTGGCCAAGGAGAACTAGATACACTCTCATGGTGGTCAGACTTTAAGCCCCAAGATAACAGCACAAATACTATACGCCCAGAATTATCCAAAGTGAATGTATTTACCCATGCAGGTGTTATTGTCAACATATTCTAGTCTGGAGACACAGATGTTTATGTTGTTTATGTCAATGGGACTGTCAACGGCAAACTATCTATTATGTCTAAGCAGGAAGCAACAGGTCTCTTCGACCCTGGCCACCACAGTGTTGAGATAGACTAAAGTCAAACAACTAATACTGCTGAGGACCTCAAGGCCCACACGTGACCTTGTGTAACCTAAGGATAGAAAATTCCATAACACGCGGGTCACCAGTTGCAGTCCACTGCTATAGTTCCTGGAAATATAACAATGTGAATAATTAAGTTGCCATGCATGGGCAGGAAAAAATTGCCTCATGCTGTATTTCTTATTGTGGGAATGTTAAAATAAAAAATAAAAAAATACATAAAATAACTAATTATGTAAGAGTCTCCATTAATACTCAATAAATCATCAAATATTATAATGCAACTTTTTCGCTTTGAAAAATCTGATGAATATTATAAAAACAGACAAGCTGTATATTTCTCTTCTTGTTTTATACTACATTGATGTAGTCATGATGAAGTCGATTGAGTGCAATGTCAACACTCTGAAAACAGGTCAACAGACAGAGAGGACGAGTGAAAGACACAGAAGCACTTAGGAAGAGAGACCCATGGAGACTGACAAAGCATAAAACTAGTCCAGTACAAGGAGTGCAGTGACAGAAAGTGTTATACTGCCTCCACCCCCTTTGGTGGGGGAGTGTGGCTAAAGTGTAGCAACATCAGGTCAAAGCACAGTGCGGTGGTTTGTAGTGACTGTGCATGTGTGAAATAAAGTGTTTGTTCGTGTCGGACTGTTCTGTACAAATGTGAGTCTGATAGATCATGCGGAGGAAAAACACAAAAGGTATAGAAGCTACTGTGTCAGCATTAACTGTTTATGTTTTCCCCTGGGGGAGGTGGAGTATAGGGGAGGATGAGGAGGTGGAGGGAGGTGATGACAAAGCTGGTGAAATGATGGGCCATAGATGCCCTTCACCAACCTCTGAAGATGAACAACTCAGACCAGCAGCGGGTGATAAAGAGACTTGTTGTGTGCAGGATCATAAAGGTATTTCATCGTTTATCCTCCATCTGCCCTGAATTAGTACGGCAGTTTTTTTCTGTGCACATTTAATCTTACACAAAGATTTCTACACAGGGGCGTGCTGATCACTCATAATAATTGCCTCGAAGAACACAAATGTTATTTATTGGGACAGGTATATATGTGACAGGAAGTAAAACTGATGACATTTGTATGAGGAATATGTCAGTGAACTTAGCCAACAGATCACCCTTGGTGATGCCGTTACATCTCTCATTTGATACACATGAACTGAACAATCTAACCATCCTGCATTCCTGTTTATCCAGTGTCAAAGACTGGATGGCAGCTATATTCCTACAATTAGAATTATTAGTAATACTACAGGAGTTTGATCTTTGGTCCAAATTATACATTGTTGCCCATAAAGTTGGAACAATTTTGTTTTTGGACACATTCCTCTTTTTAATTCATATTTATACACATCAGGTTAATTGTGGTTTCATTTTCATGGTGATATGTCTGGAAGAGATTGATCAATAATGTTTTGAGAAGATTTTTCCAACTTCATGGTCAGCAGTGTAGTTGAAATTCTCCCTTAATCCACCTTGTGGTCATTCTTGATAGGAACTTATCCTTTGAGCAGCACAACAAAAATATCTGCCAGGCTTGGTTTTATCCATTAAGACACATGTCCAAGATAAATACTGTTTTTATCTGCTGAAACGCCAAACTGTAGCTCCTAAAATGTCCACTTGAGGCTGGCTACAGAAGTGAGTCAGAAGTGAGTCAGAAGTGATGTTAAAATGTCCAACTTCACAGCAGAAATACACATGTTTACAGCCTGGTACAAAAAACTGTTTTGATAGAGACAGCTGAAGAGTGACAGAAATGTGGGGAGAGAGATGGGGAATGACATGCAGCAAAGGGCCGCAGGTCAGATTCGAACCCTCGAACATCGCTCCAGTTTTAGCATCACTGCACTGGAATACATTTTAAAATGTTATTAATGACCTGTAGGCCACCCAGAATGTATAAAAATAACTTCTAACCTCTTACAGTCCAGCCAGACCCCTAACATCAGCTGTGTAATCAAAACCTGCTCTGTTCACCGAGCAGACTAAAAACTAAGGGACAGCATGCATTTTGGAATACAGACGGTGGCACGGTGGTGCAGTGGTTAGCACTGTCGCCTCACAGCAAGAAGGTAAAAATAAAGGTTGAATATGAGCATGAATGGTTGTTCGTCTCTATATACGATGAGCTGGTGACTTGTCGGCCAGTGTCAGCTGGGATAGGCTCCAGTGAGACCCTAGTGAGGATAAGCGCTTACAGATAATGGATAACGGATGGTTTAGAACAGCCAGACTCCCGCTGCCTTTAAGAGTCTCCTTAAAACTCAATTTTACATTTTTACATGTTAAAAATGTTTTACTTTTCTATTATCACATCACTTTCATATATATCTGTATTTCCATTTTAATTGCTTTGTATCAGAACAACTTTTATATTTTGTTTTATTTGATGAAATATGTGCTTTACTCCTTAAACGTTAACTGCTTCATATGAGCATGACTTATTTCTGTATGAACCTATTTCTTTTAGTTTGCACTTCCATCTGTTTAATCAAGCTCTAAGCTGTTTAATTATGTGTTCTAACCACACGTAATACTTTTGAATATTTTAACTTGGAAAGCAGTTTGTGCTTCAGTATGAAAAGAGCTATATGAATAAAATTATTATTATTGCTGCTTTGCACATCATGGCTTTGCGGCCCTCCAACTTTAGACACAAACTAAATATTACGAGACAAATATGTTAAGGGTCAACTTAAATTAAAACTGGACCTCTTTCCTGTTAGATCAGAGATGCATGCATGAGTTTAAAGCTGACTTTAGATTTTTTTAGGACATAAGAGATAATAATGTAATCGAAACAATCAACAAGCCACAATGTTGTAAACATATAACGTTATAACATAATATGGTAACATATTTTTACTTCAATGTCAATTAAAAAGAAAAGAAAAACACTTATTTGTGGCCAAGAACATTCAGTAGCATATTCTATCAGACTAGCTTGAAGCAGCACCGCTCCTCCAGGCTTATGGTGTGAAATTCTTGCATAATTCCTGATATATATTCTTTCAAAGCTCTTTGTGTAAAAAAAAAAAAAAAGTGTAGTCAGGCGCTATCTGTACATCCATAGCACAGAATCTAATTATTACATTAAATTGCAACAGTTATGTCATCCTCTGCAGCTGTGTCAGTCATCCCAGGCTTCAAAGACACAGTTTTACATAAACATGGTGTACAGTAAATTGATCTTTAATCTTGTTTCTCTGTCTTGTACTGTGTTTGATGCTTTATGCTTGCTGTGGGAATCACTGTGTTCATTTTATGTCTTCATTTTCTTAAATCTTCATTTTAATAATGTAACATTAGGATATAAATTATTATGCAACAATAACCAGTTAATGGGCAGGAGTTCCAAATGAAACAATCCTGCATGTTAATGGACAATTCTGGGCCATTGATTTGATGTAATCAATGTTTCCACTGTTTATGTGAATAAATAATAATGGAATGGAATAATAAAAGACGTGCACAGTGATATCAAGAACGAAGAAGGGAGAGAAAGAGAAATGAAAAAGATCATCATCCAGTAGTAGTAGAAACATGAGAAAGAAAGGTTTTAGTCCAGTTCAAATTTAGTCAATTTTTTGTCCATTCTTCATGTCATTTTAGAAATTAATTCCTGATAAACGGCTGCTCAGCTCCAATTTGATGTAATTTACAGAGTTTCCTGAAGGACAGATTAGACTAACAACTCACTAAAGTAGCTAACTGCTAATTAACTGCTGCTAACTGGATTTGCCATTAGTAGGCAATAGAACTGAGTTCAAGCATAGCTTTTGATGCAGGTGTCACACCACTGGATTACTGGGTTACATATATACATATATACACACACAACTTTTAAACAATTTTAATCTCACCAAAACTCCCAAAAACACACCACCAAATCGGCCCTACGAGCCATGACTGTTGTCTCGCTTAAGAATTCGCTCCAGAATGTGTCTCTGTGCTGAATAAATTATAGCCCCTGCATGTTTTTCAAAGTAAATGCATGCTGAATAATTGCTGCGCTCCAGCACACTCTGCATCTCCACTCCCCTTAAAACATTGACACCGTACTCACTGCCTCATCTGCCTCATCGTGTCCAATCCACATTTTGACTAGAGGGCTGTTGTTGGAGGATTTTATCTTGAAAACCACTGGGAGAAAGGACGAGGGCCCCCAAAGGCATGACCTTCCCTCACTGCCACCAATTATATCAAGGCCTTATAAAATATAGATTATGTGCCATCTCGGTGCTGCCATATCTAAAGGCTTGTAGCACAGGGAGTGCACGGGGAGGCCATTGGCAGACCCTGAGGGGAGGCCATGTTGAATATGACAAGACAAGGAATACAGTAACACAAAGGATGACCTTGATGAGGAAAACTTGGCCGCTTCTGGCTAAGAAAAAAATAAAAAAATAAAAAAACAGGCTCACTTCCAGGGGACTGTGTGATCAATTCAAATCTCTATCAGGGCTCTAAATATTAAAATGCACTGATTGCAATGATATTCATTACCCTAAACTGCAATCTGGACCAATAACCATGTATTATTAATGGACAGGAGTCGAGTTTGGAACAATTGGCATTTAACTTTGTGTCTTAACCTTTCAGCATAAATGTCAAGACAAATTCTAATAGAAAAAGTTTGAAGTTCATCCGACAGTGATTTCATACATTTCAGCTTAAGTGTGTTTCTGGGCCCAGTTATATTCAAACCCTGAAAGGTGGTGTGAAAGGCGAAAAGATAAGATTTACAAACTTTGTTGGCAAGATTTCACATTTCATGGGGAGGCATGATAGAAAATCATAAACAGCTTTGCAGGTCTCACCTTTGCTTTACACACAAATCTGTACTAAACTCTGTGAATCACAGAAAAAAGAAAAAAAAAGATGTACCAGTGGCAAGATCCGCATGATGTGATCCGCAGCAATGCAACAACACAAATCGTGTCAATAAGAAAAGAGTCTTATTTCAAAGAAGTAAATCTTGCCTGGTGTTTTAATTGAATATGAGCTTGTGTGAGGAACATCAGGTGTATCAAAGGTTCCTTATCATATCACATGGCACTACTAACAGTGATAATGCAGAAGAGATACTGGATTTAAACATCAGACAGCTGCTGTAGTTTGGAAAAAAAAGGCTGAGTGCCACAATACCATTATATTCAATTACATTGTAGGTATCACCATGGGATCTTCAATGGTCATATATAATCATAAAGGTACAACCATCTGTACAACCATTTGTCCTCATCAGGGTTGCAGTGGGGTTAGAGCCAATCCTACAACAGTGGGTGAGATGCTGAGCACACCCTGGACAAATCACCAGTTTATCATAGGACTGACACATAGAGACAAGTAACCATTTACACTCACATTCACACCTACGGGCACTTTAGAATCAACAGTTAACTTTTACTGTATATCTTTGGACTGTGGGAGGAAGCAGAGTACCCGGAGAGAACCCACACAGACACAGGGAGAACATGTACAGTAAACTCCACACAGAAAGGCCGAGGTTCGAACCAGAAACCTTCTTGCTATGAGGTGCGGAATGAACCACTCTTTGCAGAGCCTTGTGGTCTTGTTCTGTGCTCTTTCCATACCGGACAGGATGTTCCAGATGATGCAAGACTAGAAATTCCATCTGAGGTGAAACTGTCTCTAATGTGGTTTTGTATATTACCAATTAAATGACAAAAAGAGAACCTGGGACCTCCCAGCCCCTGGGACAAGGGGACCCAAGGCAGAAACCCTCTAATCCAAGCTTGGATCTGGTATTACTTTTAGCAATAGACCCCTTTGACCTCCCATAATACTTAACATAAAACAAAAAGTCCTGCTGAAATGTTCTCTCTACAGATCTGTCTCTCCCTTCTGAAACATAAACCCTTTTGTCAGCTATTTCTTCAAACCCATGGGCTTAAATCTGTGGGGATCGGCTGCAGAGCCACTGTGACTGGCAGGGGCGACTATTTCACCTCTGGTGTTTCCTGTTGCGTTACATCCGTCTGAACAGACACACAGACACCCATTCAAAGACACCGATGTGATGTGTGTGCTACAGATAGCGGAGGAAGTGTCAGTATATGTCTGCGAGCTGAGGATGAAAGCGGGTCAAGTCTTCCCTTCTGCCCTTTTAACCTTTATCAATGGATTCCCTTCATCTTGGCTCTGTTCACCCCCTGCCTGGAGACTGCAGAGAAAGATGATTTTCATTCATTCATTCACTTGCTCATTGCCTTTCCTTCCATGTTGCTTACTCTCCTCTCTCTTTTTCTCCTTCATTTTTTTTGTCTGTCTTCTGTCTTCTGTCTTAGCTCCATTATCTCTCCAGCTCCGTCTTAGGGGAAATCTGCTTAGCAGCCTTGAGCATACTTGCTTTCCAATTAAATCAAGATGTATTTGCCTTTCAAAAGCCTCCCTTTCCTCACTCTTTCTCCCATCGGAATAATTGATGGGGGTCTCTGGCCTCATGATGAATGGCTTCCAAGCCTGGAGATGAATAGAAAGATGAATGATTTCACCCCTGTGAGGGCCAGAGAGGGCTGGAACAAGGAGTGCTGACATTGTGACAAATACACTGACCATAGCAACCGAACCTAGTCGAATCAGCGAGGGACGGGGGGTGGCACGTGCTCATCGTGGCTCAACAGACGTTCCTCTTACTGACGCCGGCTCTGCATGTCTGGTTACCCCACGGACAATTACCTGAGCCTCGCAATTAACTGCAGGCACAGCGATAATGCTGACGGCCTGCCAGGAGACGAGTGGAAGTGGCGGCCAGCCAGCTAGCTGGTGCAGGAGAGCACTGCGTTGGGCGGTTGTGTTTGTGCACTCAGTGGAAATGTGAAGGCCAAGAGAACAGGTGCAGTAAGGTGAGAATATGCCCCAGGTGACTTTATGTGGATGCTGCCACATCTTTCCTGGCCAAGATTTCACAGCTGAAACAAGTTTTTCCTCTGCCTTCACACCACTCGCTGTCATACAGCTGAGAGGTAGCAAATGTTTATAAGAACAAATTCAATGAGCGTATGATGGGCCATCTGTTTTAAAGGGCCAATAAGTAAGACTGTTACTACCCTGCACAACATAATGATCATAATATATATCCATGTAGGGCATGAAAGGAGTTTTGATCAGTACCAATGACACCATGATTATATTGCCAGCTGGCTTTCCAAAACTTTCCAGACTGGGTACTTTTCTTACAAAAAACTTTCATTTGATGAAACTGAAATAATGAAATGAAATGAAATGGTTTTATTATCTTCTGCAGAAAAGTAGGCAGAGACGTAGCTGGAAATTTGAGTCCCATGAAAAATCAGACCCCTGTAAGCCAGATCTTTGTTGGTCTTCTCAAGCTGTGCCTCACACATTCAACTCCACCTTTCAACCACTTTGGGTCGTCTTCATTTATTTTGCCCCTCTAATTACCCAGCTGTCATTGTTGCAATTCCTGCTATTTACAAGGAAGAGACAAGGTAACTTGTGAATCAATATTTCTTTAAATAAAAAAACAACAGAAGCATTAAATATTCCTACATCTGATTACATAAAAGTAGCAACGTTATCATTTAGATGGAGTTTCTGCTCACCTAATGACTCAACTCTACTTTTAGCTGTTTTGCTGTCCACCAACTCACCAGCCAGCCTCTAATTTTATCTGCTGTTTCTGTGGGAGCAGGTGGTTTTTAAACCTTACAACAGTAAAGTCGAGTAGTGTAGAGTAGGGTTATAATTATGTGGCCTTGTCACTATGAGCAACCACATTCGCATACATGCTCGTGTGATCTATCCTTAATAAAGAAAATTGTTTATCACAGCTTTACAGACCAACAATTTGTTTTAACTTTCCGATAAACTTTTAATTGTGCTGTGATAAAATAACCTTTTGTCAAACTTTCAAAATGTGGACATTTCACAAAGTAATATACTGTAAAAATGCATAAATAACTTTATGTAATGCCCTAAGATCAGTGCGAAATGAAAGAGCTGGGGTATAAATGACATTAATTAGTGAGATGATGCAGTGACAGGCAGTATATATAAAATAAATAAAAATAAAAAGGCTGAAAATAATAGAAAAAACGCTATAAATGAATTATTATTTGTAAAGTATAGGATACCTTTGTGGAGGTTATGTCAGACGACGATTTAATGATGTTTTTTCAGCTTCCATGTTGGTGGGGAACAACTTATCTTTTTTTTTTTTATTATTTAGTTTTTTTATTAATTTTGAGATGTTTGGGAAAACAATGTGACCCACTCATAAAGATTATTTTGTAACTGTGATGCAGTGACTTGAATTTTTATCTTAACAGCATGCGAGTCATTGTGAATTGAAAATAAATGATCAGTATGTGTCACCTATAATAAAGATCTGACAGTCATTATTTCAGAAACACTTGTTAAAGTAAGTTTCGGGAACAAACAGGACAGATTGTTGTTGATGCATCAGTGACACACTGAAAAGTTACGTGATGTGGCAAAGAGAAATGTCTTAAAACATCACGACAATTTGCCAAAACACAGAAAAGATTACTAGTTAAGAAATGACTCACCAACACACACCGAAGGGCAAGAACAAGAAAGCTACAGTAGTATGCATCCCAGTTTGACTTTACTGAAGTATATCATAAGCTGTTTTTGTTATTTTGTTTACCTGGTGTATAAGAATAAGCAAATGGCCAAAACATGAACTCTCCTTTGTAGCACATTTGTTCTGCCTAAAGCAGCACTGGGTGCACAGAATGCTTGTCAGCTTTCATGAGGCATTTATACGATACTTGCATCACTTCTGACAAGGCAGTGGAACTCTGTGTCAGTTTATTGGGAAACATCTTAAATATAAAAGAGCTTGAGGGTAGTGTATTCTTTCCTCATGCCATCCAGCATCGCAGCCATAACACTGTGTTAGGAAGCCATCCAATCCATTACTTGCCTAAGAGTTGGGCAACACATCAGATCGAAATTTTACTTAAAAAGTCTGGAAAAGTATTGCTCCATGTTTGCTCACACAGTATTGTTCTCACGTTAACCACCACCACTGTGTGTAGCACTCATTTTGTGCCAGAATGCTCGCCACATATCAGTTTGACGTAGAGAGGCAGAGAAACAAAGAGCCAATTACACTTGGGATTATTAGGTGGCCACGTGGAGAGATTCCTCTACCCCTGGCGATATTTGCCATGGGACCTTTAAAGCAACAACTTTTCTACCATAATAAAAGTTGGGGCTACACACTGTTATTTGTACACCCGTTCTCACACCATGTCAAGTCACAACAACTATTTAATGTGATTTGGTTAAACTGGATGATGTTTTATGGGGAAATGTTTCATGGTTTCCCCTCTGATGATCTGCCTTAACTCTTGGTGATTTACAGAGTTTCATGATGGACAATAAATTAAACTGCTGCAAATCCTCTTTTGTTGCTAATAGCTAATGTTAGTTTAGTTTGTTAGCTGGGCTGTCCAGACTGTGAGCTCAAAGCACTGGGGGAATCTTGGTGTTTGTGTTTTCAGGCCTGCGGTGGAGGGGAATGCAGATGGGGAGCGGAGCTGGTGTTATGACTGAAGCTGGGCAACCAGGCAATGTCACTGGGTGCAGCAGAGTCTTTGTGATTGAAGAGGATGTTCACAGAGGAAGCTAAGATGACAAAATGGAAAGTGACTGAACAAGAGGTCACTGGACAAGAGTAAATCTGGAAGTCCAATGTCCAACAGGACATTGCATATTAATTGTTGCTAACTTGACTGCAGAGCCCTGCACATGCATAAATTGAGTGGTGCCAACAGTATGCTTGTTTGAAGTAGAGGGTCCTTTTGTGATGAGGTGGCTGTGAGAACATGTTGAACAAATTACCGGTAAAAGAAAATTAAGGTTTCAGCACCTCATTGTAAATACTGTAGTATTAAAGCTATAACTCCCAGCACATGTTTCTGATGGAACAGAGGCTAGTCCAGATGCTACATCAAGACTTTTCACATCCCTTCTCTTTGGACCACCTTATCGTACTTCCCATGCACTTTCTAGCATCAGGCATTGGTTCACTTCAAGCAATGGTTGAAAACTGAGTAAAATCTGCACGCTGTGCCACAAAGTACACTGTGTGCTTCTATGGCACCGCCATTGGATGCTTTGAAATGATATGTCAATTCATGATATAACTCTTCAATACGAGCGGCAAAGGCCCAACACAGTGGCATGGGAGTAGGAGTGATGCTGCGCTGGTCTCTGTTCTGGGCTGTGTGCACTGTGAGCCCAGGGGCGATGTAGGGATAAAAAGGTTTGAGCTGTGCCCAGAGAGGGGGTATTGGGGGGGACAGGGGCTCAGGGACGTGACAGCAGAAGATCCATTTAGATTAGACGGTTTTAATATCCTCTGAAGTTTCCAATAAACAGCAGTTGGAACCACTGCTGCTCCTTTGTCATTTGATTGTCCATCACCTCGGATGTAACCTCGGCTGATGTGGTTTTGAATCGCTGCCCTGACTGGCCTTGTATCTGCTGTTATATCAGCAACAAGCGATAAACCCATCCTGCAATCTGCTGCTTTCTACACTGTAAGCCAATTCAGAGGCACTTACACAGGTGCCTGGAATAAGTTTAGCCAGCAGGCTGCCTGAATGAGGCATTTCCAGGAAATATGCTGGAATTAAATTATTCATTTTACACTCTCTATTGTGGTACTCACGCCCGCACTCCAAACATGAAGAAAAAGGTTATTACTTAGGCAGGCAGTGCATGAGAGGATATCCTCTCCATTGCAGATGTCTTCATAAAATTCCTGCATGTTATACAGCTTAAAAGCCAAAATGTAATGTTTTTTTATGAAGACAACTTGTTTTTTTTTTTTCTGTCCAACTAGTCAATCAAACACTTATGCCCATGATTGCTCTGCATGGTTTCAAGCATTTAGAGCACAAACCAAGCAAAACAAAGTGAGGTCAAACTCAAGCAATTCCAACAGAAGGCCAAAGATTTGTATCCATCCATCTGGACACCTCATTATCTCTTGATATTTAGCAAGCCAACATTTGTCCTTCTTTTTCTTTTTCTTTTTTCTCCCTGTTTCTGAGTTAATGGCCAGAAATGTGAACGTGGATGATGTTTTCATGTGGCTTTGAAAAGGTTGTACTGTCATCCATCATCCACACATAAAGAAAAAAACAAAAAAACATTTATCATATAGAAGAGAGTATAGATGGGAACAGGTAAATTGTTCTGGAAGGCTATTCATTAATTCAGGAGTTTAAAGGCCAACAGTCAGCTTGATATCAAGCAATATGTTTTTGATATCTGACAATAGTGTAGTATGCTGACACAATACAATAAAGCACGCACTCTGCTACATGGGTCAATAGTCCAAGGCTGCAAGCGAAAGGTCTGAATGGAGTCCAAGTCATCAGCATGAAATTCACTCTGTTGTCTCTGTTTTATAAATCTTCTCTTCTGCTCTGCCCGAGAGGACAGAACAGCTAACAAGCAAAACCTAGCGGCCAACATAAGTCTGAAATATTTCTTTATGTACGTATTTAAGATTAATTTTTATTAGAATGTTTATAAAATATCTTGACAAGGAACTATGTCCAAGACACATTTCCCTCAGGACCAGGATCAAGTGGAATGTGTTACAAACGTCAAATATCCAAACAGGAAAGGCTTTGGGGCTGATCAGACAGTGGGCTGCTATAGAATCGCCTCTGCAAAGAGTGTGTGCAGTGAAAAGGCTGGTGTAGAACCAAGTGATCAAATATGATTGGCTGTTGCTATGTTTCTGAGGGAAGAAAGTGCATAAAAATGGTTCTTGGGTTGCCAACATAGTGAAAAAGGCAAACAGTTTGGTGGGTACTTATGTCTATGACTTACACGTGAGGTGTTGCTGCTGGTTTGTGTTGCTATATCAACCTCCCACCTCATCCCACTGTCACATCACATCTACTGGCATTAAAACACCTTGATTTGATTGGCTGACTACGTCAAATGTGACATTGACAAGCATGCTTGAAATACATCAGTGAAAATGTGTCAGTTTCACTTTCTGATACAATATTCATAATCTGCCTTCCTCCTGCAGTTTTTGCAGTTGTTCAATATTCATAAAATACATCACAAAGTCAGTTTACTCAATAATATATATTTGGGTCCTTTAAGGAAAAGCATTGGGAACCAGTGGGTTAAGGTACGGCTCCCAGCCAAGCATTAATCAAGGTATTGTGCAGATGTTGTAAGAAAACTAATGAAATATATTCAAGACTCGCCAGATTTGTTAATTCACACTATTTCATATTTAGATTGATTAAAAAATGTTAATCTGAGAAACATTATGTTCATTCCTTTTGAAATGTTGTAAATTAGTAGTATATGAATGTCATTTCTCAGAAACAAATTGAGTTCAGACTCCAACAGTGACAGTAGTGTGCTGCTGCGCTAATTAACAAGGAACCTTGTCACAGAAAACACAATTTTTCACTGCAGTGATAACAACACATCATCACAGCTTCCAGCTTGTCCACTTGGATCATCTTGTCTAAACATGTTAACACCAATGGGAGTCAATTCTTGAGTCAAGTCTCAGTTACTGTTGTGGACATTAGGATGTCTACACAGGGGCCATTATAAATGACGTTTATGGGACTGTGTAACTTTCTACTCTCACCCTAACCATGGCAGACAGGCCGAACATTATAAATGAAGGCTGAAATGTCAGAGTATATATGCAAAGACCTTGGGCTACTCACTCAGCATAACGCATGGAGAAATTGTTGTTTTGTTTTGAGTAATGAAGCTTTTTCGACAGTGATGAAGTACTATTGCACAGCTGTGAGCTAACAGAGTGAACTATGAAATATGGTTTCATACCTGTGAGGTATTCTGGGTCAGGCACGGGGTCCGACAGCTCCTCATGGCACTGAACCTCCGTTGGCACCGATGCCACCACCATGCCATCTGGGAGCTGCTGCTCGATGCCTCGGGCAAAGTTCTTCTGCCTGGTGTTAAGACAGAAGACAAAATGGGAGGTCCTGTTTAGAGACCGAAGCACTCAGTCATTCAACAAAGGGAAACATGAGAAGCAAGTATGGAGGAAATGGATAAAAGGAGGAGGTACAATCAAGATGAAGGTAAAAAGGACGTTCAGGGATAAATGGTCAAAAGTGACAGTATATGCTGCAGTCATCTTTTCAGTTCTTTCAGTGTCATCTTTTTCTCTTGTAAATGGATGTTGACAAAGCAGGGTCAGAACAAACAAGAATTCTGCTCTTTATCTGAAAATCTTCTGTTCTGAACACAGCCACAGACGTGGATAATGGTCATGTAAGGACGACTGCTCTGGCCTTGTTGTAGAACTTCATCAATATGACAGAGACAATCAGTCAGTGAAATGAGCGGGTGGTAACATTCATGGCCAACTGTGGGAGAGGATATCAGGCAGATACATGTGCACCCAGTTTCACACTGATTAAGATTTATAAGACCAGCATCATGCTTTTCAAAAGCATGTCATAAATCTAAAACAAAGCATGCACATGCATACTTCTCTCTTTTTAATATGGCCATAGTCACCGAGACATCTTCCACTGGTCTGTGGACTACAGTTTTGAAGCCTCAAGTTTGGTATTATGGCCACTGCCATCTTGGTTTGTTGCCTAAAGTGGCTATATTTCAATGGCATGATGGAAATAGGGTGAATAAGTATCACTTTGCCTTTATCATGATTAGATATGACTAAGAACCAGTGGACACATTGTGGTAGCAACTTGTCAATCATAGTAGCCACACTCTAAAGCAAACCCTGCTTTATAGAAGACTAGTATACTCTAAAAGGGACCATCGCTTAGTTATATTATTCTTCAACGAGGTTTTATTATTTTTATGCACCAATTCATCAGAACAAATTCATATGTGAAAACCTATTCGGCAATAAGCCTAATGGTGATTCAGATACTGATGTTTTCAGAATGGCAATATTTGTTTATTGAATCTTTATTAATGCAGAGAGACAAATGCAAAATAGTCAAAAGAAAATGAATGAAAAGGATGAATGAAGGCGCTGAAGATTTGTTTAAAGATGGATAAGGAAGTGTGTTTTTCAAGTGTCAAATTGCAAAGCAATACTTTTTGGTACATCATTAAGGGAAAATCAATATATACTAACAATTATGCAGCACTGTACGGTGTATTGAAGTGACAAAGTCTCACATAAAGCACGTCATTTTTCATTATGTTGATTGTTCTGCTGCAACGTGACTCATCGTCAGTCTGAGAGCTGATGTCCTCATTTGTCTGCTGCTGTGAGTGACTCTTGGTTGAACTCATTTTGTCCACTCCATCACTCTTTGTCTCAATGCCAGTTCGGTTCAACAAGGTTCCACAACAGAATGACTTCAATAAATCAGCAACGCAAGTCATTCGGGCGACTTGGAACCAAAACTGATGAGACTATATCTTTATTATACTCATGTAGAGATTCAGAGTACTGCGATTAGTTTGACTGGTGTTTGATCGACCTCTCACAGTGTGGCCACGTTCCCAGACCTCAGCGACCAACTCAGTTATTCTTGGTGATAGGTGGGTCAAACGCATGAAGATGCAGGTGGCAATAAATTGTCCTTTAACATACTGGCTTGGAGCCCACAGTGCAGCTCTAGTAAATAAGTAAACAAGATCTAGAGTGTCTTAATTATCCTAAATCGATGTTCTTCTCAGCTGCAGGGCTTCTTCAGACAAACATTTCTATTAAAAATCTGTTTAAAATATACAAACAAGTACTAAAGGTTCTCAGAGTAACAGTTTTCCTTTTAGTTTACAACACATATAATATAGCATTTGATTCATGCAGTGCTCTGGACCTGAGTTGTGAAATAAAAAAAATTAAAAAAGAGAAATATTTACAAATTACAAACTGTTGTCTTTGGGAAAGTCACAGCTCGGGAACAACAGAAACCACTGGCTAGATTAGAGACAGCGTCAAATACTAGCATTCAAATGACATCTATTTGCATGGTCTTGGCGTGGCTGGCGGTGGAACAGTAATTAAGGAAATCAGGTCAAAAAACAATATGAAGTTTGCTGCTGGTGATGTGAAACAAAGGTTATCTGCTGGTGTGGGTGGCACGAAATGGGATGACACTTATCAATGCATCGGAAGAACCCGGAGTGGAATAATGTCGAAAAGTCTCTGCTCTGTTAGATCCATGTATGTTCTGCACACACTGTTTATTTGCTTGTTACTGGATTTGTGTCACAGAACGATGAAGAACAAGGTTCACTGGTACGCTGACTGGAGTTCAACATTGCTCAAAGCAACGATGCGTGTTTTTAGCTGTTAGTTTAACAAAGCACACAAATCGAGTAATGAGTGGATATTTGTTGTTGTGTTGTTTCTTTCTCTGCTATGTAGAATATGGGCTGAGTTCCTGCTGCTGCATTCATGTCTGACAGTTTGGTTGGATGATGATGTAACATTCAAAAGCCATCTGGCACTGGAAGGATGACACATTACGTTTTCTTAGATGTTAACTGACAGTTTTTTCTACTTCTTCTTCTTCTAGAATCTGTGGTGAAGTAGCCATTGGTTTGATAAATTATTAAAATATCACAAAACACAAGGACACTTATGATTAATGAAAACAGCCCCCCCACCCCCCACCCCTCTTTTCAATCCGTCCCCACCCTCTTAGACACATTTCATATTTTAATTAACTGAGTCAGTATCCCTCTTGAGGGGGGGATTTGGGGGTGGGGTACTGTATGCTGAGGCTGAGTGGTGGTGGGGTGGTTGTCAGGTGGGAGCATGGTCTTAATCATTGATCCCAGGATGAGAACAAAGGGCACTAAAATATTCATTAAAACCTGCTCTGAGCTTGTCGTGTGAGAGAGGAATAAGGAGGAGGAGGACAGCGTTAGGAGTAATGAGAGGAGGTTAGCTTTTTAACATCTCATTACTGGAGTCCACTGGCTCCCACAGAGACAGGAAGATAGAGACCCTGTCACAGAGCTATGTAATATGAAACAAGATCATATCGTGCCCGGTGCTCCCGAGATGTGACAGCGATAAGACCTCCTTCCTGAGCGTGGACGCTCATATCTCACGTTGCTTTGTAACCAAAATCCATTACGTGTCCCACCAGTGACAATGATGCAACGGGGTTTTACCTTACGAAGAAATCAAATAAATAAACCTTGTGTGTTTGAAATTATAATAACAAGTGCGCCCCCTCCTGAAGCAGGGAGGCCGTGGTGTACTTTCCTTTTACTGGAAAACATGAGAAGCATTTCAGAGTTGCTGAGCTCGACAGATGAACCGTGAGGGAACCACGCTGGGTGGAGTGTGTGTGTGTGATGATGGAGCTGAAAGGCCTTCGCTGTCCAGTAGACGGGGAGTCCACACACACGCGCAGGTGTGTGCATGAAAGCGTGCAAACATTTATTTGTGTGTGGATATTTTTCTATTTTCTCTCTGTCTGTTGTTGCTCCAAACAATCCTCCCCCCCAATAAATAAAACATTAGGAGGCAAAACTTTCACTTGGTGGAATTGTTTATGATATTTTAGAGGAGGAGATTTTTTGTGTGGGGTATCAGGATGAAGATGACAACAAAGCAGAAAATGTTGCTATTGCAGCTGAAAGAAAACTAATCGAAAAAAGCCTCCATGTTATGATTACACAACATTCACATTTGACTTTTGGTCGTCGCTGAATGATGCAGACAGATGCTTTGAGCCTCTCCAAAGCGGTGGGGGTAGAGGCTTTTGTAAAAGTGCCAGAGAACATCACATGAAGGTTTCTCTTTTGTCCCTCCCTCCGTCTCTCAGGAGTAAACAGTACATCTAATCAGGATGCAGTCCTGTAGGACATGGGTCACGGTGCTGTTTCACTTATTGCATATTTTAGTTACCAGAGGAGAAGTCGATGACTGCTGAGGCCTGCACATCACAATTTTGCAAGTGGCTGTGAGAAATAAGTGAATTTTCTACAGTTCGAAAGCTTCTCTGACTAGAGGTCATTTAACACAGAGACGGTTAACTGCACACTCCTTGGTCCTCAGCATTACTGTCTCGTGGGGGTGGAGAGTGGGAGTGATGAAGAGATTCAGCCACCGAGTCGAGTGTTTAGGACAGCTTTTTCAGTGCCTCGGAGTCTTCTCAAAAGAAGACTTATATTTGAGCCAATAAATCTGCGGTATGGTGCTGCATATCAAATGGACAGAACATTCTTCCCTCCTGCTGTTTCTTTAATAGTTAAGAGGTACTTCGGCAATTTTGCTGATGGCTTTAGCAATAGAGATATTTGTTTAGAAAAAAGGTCAATGTCGATGGAGACTTGATGTCCTGACTTTTATTTCCTTGTTGAGGAAAGGCTTAATAATGCTACAATTCTCTTCATTAGCACTGAGGTCTGATAGCTGCTTCAATTTTGGATCCAATTCCAATTTTACAAAATACCCAGACTCCCCATGGCAATAACACATCTCTTATCAAAGTATTTTAATAGCAAAGAGCCATGAAAAAAACATTTAGGTAACGTCAGACTTCTTTTCTGATACTTCTGCTGGTTAACAAACGGGCATTAGTAGCTAATTGACATCAATCCTGTAAGTGACTTGGCTCTTGACTGGTCATTGGACTGTCAACATAATGCTGTCTATACTCACCAAAAACATTTTGTGAGGGGAAAGATAACTCACTGACCATGAGTGTTTTTGCAGTCCAACAAGATGCTGATTGCAAAGGTTTACAGATTTTCGGAAGTCTGAATCTCAAAGATCAGGCCCTCCAGAAACTGGTACAGGTTTTAAAATCAACATTAGCATCAACAGTTATTGCATTGTGTCAGATACATATACTGTATGTTGCTTTCACACCACGGGGGAATCGGTTCGATTGGGCGGTGAATGACAAAAAATTTCACACCTTTATTTGTTTGGTTCACTTTCACACTGCACTCCTGAAACCGGACCAAAACGTCTGGACAATGTCATGCAGTTACAACAGCTGCTTATAGAAAGAAAAAAAGCACCAGGAAGAAAAAAACAACAACTTATCGATTGGCTATCTGATCTTTGGATCGCTCGATAGTCAGTTTGCTTTCCTACTGTAAGTGAGCCACACCAGGGTTCACTTGCAAGCGGACTGAGACCCATGTTTTCAGGCGGACCAGAGTTCACTTGGATGAGCTTTCACACCTGCCCAAATGAATTGGACTCTCCGAGGAAACGAACTCTGGTCTGTTTAAAGTGGACCAAACAGCACTGCTGTGAAAGCGTCCTTAATCTACATCTCATACTGGACTGCACAGTACCATAAAATGCCGTTGAACCTTAAACCCTATTCACAATGCAACATTTTGGCCAACCCTCATCGAAACATTGACCAGTAAATTCACATGAATGTTCTTTTAACAATATATTGATCAAATTTGACAGTTTTTTGACAGTCCTTTTTGATGTGCAACATTAAATTTGACATTTTGTTTCCTCTGGGACAGATTTACCACCACGTATCAGACAAGTATTGACAGAGGCTGCCTACACTTTTCTTTGCATTGTCAAATAACTATAATTACAGTAATAACTATAATAGCATCTAACTCGACAGCTCCACTCAACACCAAACCCGACAGATCTTCTGTTCTGACTTTTGTTCAGTTCACATTTAAATGTTCATCTGGTCCAGTTAGGTTTATATCAACATGCTGGTTTATGGTCAGTTTTAATCCATTTGCTGCCGTCTCTTAGAATTAGACCTTGCATTAACCATGCTTCCCAAAAGAGTCGTCCTTCCTCTTCCACCACCTCATCTGCACAGGAAGCATTTGGTGTGTTTGGTGCCTGCCTCAGACCTCCACTCTGCATTCACAAGCACTTTCAAATAAGATCAGAGAATTTGAGATTTAGATACTAGATGATATTAACTTTGGTGATTCACCGGCCCATCCCTCTCCACAACACCAGTGGGCGAGTTGCCTCCGGGCGACGGAATCCATGCCCGGACTAAATTAAATTCCTGGGCCACAGATGACTTTGCTGACCTTCTGGTTTCCTGAGTTCAGTGAAAATGATTGCAGCAGACAGACAGCGATAATTACCCACCTACAAAGTACTTTATTATCCACATCAAACCCTGTGCAAATCATGAAAGGAATACGGCATCTCTTTAGACCTGTGTGGCTTAAATGTCTCCAAAGAGGTGAAGGAAGATATTTTTTTAAGTATTTCTCCTCCTCTCAGTATTTCCCTGAGATTAGGAGAAATGTCTTGTCTTTTATAGAGGACAATCCCTGACAGTGTCAGGCTTTACTATCACGCTTATCTTTTTTTTATTGGGAGGGAACTGACATAAAATCTACCTGAATCTCCTTGCCCCATAATGAAATAACCTTTAAATATATTGATTCAATCTGATTCGCTTTTACAACGCGTGGTAACACATCTACCTCCTGATTATTTATGCACTGCAACGGTTTCTATTTTACCATTGTGTGATTCAAACCATATACCAGCCTGAGAGAGCACTTGGGTAGCATCAACAATAACCAGTAGTGCTGCATGGGGAGTTTGGGAACAATAAATGACTAAATTTAGTAAAAGACCTTATTGTTCGTGCCCTACCTTTAGAAATACATGCTCATATGTACTGGGAACAGGGGTTAGAATTTGTGCTGATCACTAGCCATTTCTGAAAATGGTCATAGGTGCAGTACACAATACACAGAGGACATTAATGCTCTGTGCGATTCTGTATATAAAGAAGAGCTGAATGTTTTCTCATGTTTTTAGAATTTTAACACTTCTTATGCAAGAAAAAAACACAGGGGCCAAGTCCGATTTTAAATAGAGAGCTGCGGATAATGAGTCATGAAACAGAGTTTATTAATTTCTTATGTTCTTTCATAGTTCTTAGATGATGTGAATCCTATTTTAAGTAGAATAACAACAGTCCACTTTAAAAGTGCAGCAATGTTTGAGGCTCTGTTTTTCAGTATATCCTCGTATCACTTAACATGTCTGCACGGTTTTATTAGACCTCATAGTGCCGACCTGAGGTTATTTCTGTGTGCAACTGGCAGCAAAGGAAAATCTGTCACTCCATTTCAGAGTGTTGTTTGTTTTAGCCGGAGGCACAGGAGCACTGTTGTTCTAACGTCGAGGTGATCTTATGAAGTCGATGCTATACCTGTTGATTTGAGGATGGATGCTGGATGTGGACTTTGCACCTGAAGACCTTTATATCTTTATATATGGGATCTGGATAGTGAGATCTGACAACCATCTGATCAATTCAAGTCTGTTTCACAGCATACTGTTCAAAGAATCAAAGTATAAGGGTACTTTCCAACAGTATATAACAAAAATCACTAGAAATAAAATTACTTAAATTAATGCGACCCGGACCAGGATAAGTGGCAGAAAATGGATACAATATATTAATCCATTTAGTTTTTTTGTGGGGGTAGTGACAGTAATTGCTCTAGACTTGATGGTTCCGACTGAAACTCCACAAAAAAAGTATTAAACAGCCTCCAACGCACACATTCCACTGTCACAACAACCCCACTTTAAGTTTATGGGTGTATAACATTTCCCAGCCGCCTGCAAGCAGATTAAAAAAAAAAGAAAAAAACATTTTATAACTGCCTATGGCAGGCCAGAGCAAATGTTGAAGACTTTTTAATACTTCATAACTTTTTAGGGCCTTTTGGGGGAAACTAAATTCAATATTTTATCCTTTCAAGAAGAGCAGAGAGCCTCATCATGCTTGTTATTTTGACTCAGCCAACAATTGAATCTCAATATCCAAACACAGTAGCTGTATAGTTCTGTGTGCGTGCTTCTCCTTATCTAGACCAGAGATCCAAATACAGGTTGCATGTTAATCTATACTCAGCTGTATCTGACACATGTGATGCATAAAAAAAAAATGAAAAAAAAAACACCCCCCGCTTCAGGCTATCTCACCCCAAAGCACTCTAAAGAGCGATGACCGAAACAGTTCTATCATGGATATCACCACAGCAGGAGCCAAGAAGCCCAAACCCCCGTCACACTGTTTCCCTGCTGAGATACAAATGGCACAGCAATGTCCCACATGCTCCACTTCACAAACAGCTCATGTGTTTACCTGAACGTGGCCTTGAGGATCTGTCCCGAGGTGCTCTCTTTGGTGTGGTTGTTGTAGCCGTAGAAAAGGTCTCCGAACACAGTCTGGTTAGCGGGGATGTCCGCTGCTTCCACGCAGTCTATTCCCTCGGTGCAGGCCTCAGACAGCGGCAGGCACGACCTCCCGTCTGGACCACGCTTGTAGTCCTCGATACACCTGAAGTGGCAGAGGTTTAAGTCACATTATTGATTCACTGACTGCCATTCTCCCCGAGAACTGTTCCTGTATTATCAGATGATTTGCTTGCTTCTCCGGCTCTTCACTTGCATTTGCTTTTTCCATTTATTTTAGTTCTTTAAAAAATTAGGATGCAGAGCATTTTCAGGTTAGAGTCAATCATATTCAGAATTTTATTAAATAACAGGTGCTGGTTACACTGCCAATTTTCACTGTCTTTTAAATAGTCAGCCATATGACAAAAGCTGCTGGCTCTTGGCGAGTTTTTAAAATGATTATGGAGGATCACATAGCAGATAAAAGAATCGATAAGACGCTGTCTCCGATGTGCTCGGCCAAATTTTATCTGGGCTTGGCTCATGCCCCGACTGGTCCACTGTGATGTGAGCACATTCTGATCTGAATTTCAACTTGGCACCTTGTGTCATTTTAAAATGCATGAATGTTTTGGTGTAAACTCAAAACTAATGAGAGACATCATTAGTAGTTCTTTTTGACTGTCTTCAAGAAAAGATTTTTAAAGGACATTAGCATTAACTAATTAATGACACTGATGAAGTTTGAATTATTGTTTTTGAGACTGGATGAAGATCAGAACAAGAACTAAAAGAAGAAAAAAGCAGTAAATACTGACACCCAAGACAGCCCATAATGTTTCCTTAACTGTAGAAAAGCTAACCATAAGTAGGGCCGAATGATCATTTTTAAATCATAATTCCAATGAGTGGAAGACTAAAATCCAAAGAGCTCTGATGTCAGGTTGAACTTACATGATTAAAAGTGTCTAAACAAGTGATAGTCTGAGCCGGTTTTCATCAGCTACAGGGAATAATTCATGTTAATGCAACAGTTAGTTGGAGAAATAAAAGAAATCTTTCCTGTTGTCTGGTGAATGCGCTCCAGTGTTTCCCCCAGAATTCTATTAAGATGAACTATATTCAGTGTGGAAAAGTCTCTAGGTCCTCGCACCTCTCCTTGTATCTTTCCTCTCTCCTCCCTCTGCTCCTCTTTTCACTCCTCTCTCTTCGCTCCTCTCTTCGCTCCTCTCTTCGCTCCTCTCTTCGCTCCTCTCTCTGCTCCTCTCTTCGCTCCTCTCTTTGCTCCTCTCTTCACTCTCTCTCTGCTCCTCTCTTCACTCTCTCTCTGCTCCTCTCTTCACTCTCTCTCTGCTCCTCTCTTCACTCCTTCCTTCACTCCTTTCTCTGCTCATCTCTTCACTCCTCTCTTTGCTCCTCTCTTCACTCCTCTCTCTGCTCCTCTCTTCACTCCTCTCCTCACTCCTCTCTCTGCTCCTCTCTTCACTCCTCTCTGCTCCTCTTCTCACTCCTCTCTTCACTCCTCTCTCTGCTCCTCTATGCTCCGCTTCTCATTCCTCTCTCTGCTCCTCTCTTCACTCCTCTCTCTTCACTCCTCTCTCTGCTCCTCTCTTCACTCCTCTCTGCTCCTCTTCTCACTCCTCTCTTCACTCCTCTCTCTGCTCCTCTCTGCTCCTCTTCTAACTCCTCTCTCTGCTCCTCTCTTCACTCCACTCTCTGCTCCTCTTCTCACTCCTCTCTGCTCCTCTTCTCACTCCTCTCTTCACTCCTCTCTCTGCTCCTCTCTTCACTCCTCTCTTCACTCTCTCTCTGCTCCTCTCTCTGCTCCTCTCTTCACTCCTCTCTCTGCTCCTCTCATCACTCCTCTCTCTTCACTCCTCTCTCTGCTCCTCTCTTCACTCCTCTCTGCTCCTCTCTCTGCTCCTCTGGACTCACACAGGTAGTAATGACAGCACGTAATTAATGTAGCTAACGCTATTTAGCAGCTACAAAATATGCTATTAACGTTAGCTTGGGAAGCTGTAGCATTTATTAACTGACAAACACCATTTCCTGCTAATCTCTCTCTCTGTGCTGTTGCTGCTCGTTCACTTTTACCACTTCACGTCACTTTTTCTGCCCGCTCACTTGTTGGACTGCCATACGGAGCTACGCTGCTCTACCTTACTCTAACGTTAGCTACCTACGCTGCTCACTACTGTAACGTGTATGAACTTGAACGTGAACTTTTACGTAGATGTCCTTTGAAGAATGAGAAGAGGGTTCGACATGATTTGCTGCGCTAGTTAATGACTCAAAACAAGTCCAAAATAATTCCTGTTGTTGTGCTCACACAGTGCGAGTAAAAATCATTAGTGGCACATTGATATTCATAATCTTTTAAAAACTTCAGCAGTGGCGCCAAAGAAGGTTTCTCCAAAAGCAACAGAACTCTGTAACCTTTTTAATGTTTGACAGTAGAAACAATGGGTTTGTGTGTTTCTGTATAAAACATCCAGGTGATTGCTTCACCTCAAACAGGTAGATCACTTGTAGCTCGGTAGTTGTTGACAGTTGTTGGACAGTTTTATGAATCTCAGTTAAAATTTTAAACATAAAGTCAGAGGTTTTGTTTTGTTTTGTTTTGTTTTTATTGCACTTTCTATGATTCATGCTGTACAATTAATTTCATGATTGCAAGGGAATATTATTGATTGTTGTTGATTGTATGATGTTAATAATGTATTATCCAAAAAAGGGTTTTATTTTCTACAGAAAATTGAACTACAGGGTTGTGAGGATCACATCGATTATGCTGAGCTTCATAGAGAACTGTAATGCATTCATATTGTTTCATGACTACAGTCATAAACAGAGATAATGTGCATGCAGACGCACTATATCAACAGTCATCAAACATTGTAGATGTCCAAGTGTCTGTAGTTTGTTGTTAACATGTTAACTAGTTACAAACTAGAAGTAAACTGATGGGTCTTATAACATAGTGTGACTACCTATACTCACCCATACACAATATTATAAGATAAGGCACTCTCTGGTTATTGTTTCACTGTTTTCTACTTAAAAAAAAATATATATATATATTGTCTGTTACTAACATGTGGATGTAAATACAAGCCTGAAGTTTGAATATGAGAAAATAAAAATATACATATCTCAAAAATCATTCATTCCTAACACTGAGCATGTATTATCATTCCTTATTGTTATTTAATTATCATTATAGGATAGACATGAATGCTGACATCATACTGTGACACATGCCATGCACATGCTCTTTAACATAATAAAAGGCATACTGCCCACAGTCCAGAATTCTGATTTAAAGCATGTGATTGAATGTTTGTTCTGAGATATTGTCTACCACATTTTCACTGGCTTTAAAATATGCATGACCCAGACAGTGTAGAATCAAATAAAATCAATTCTACTCAGCTGGCACAAAATCCTCCATCTCAAAAAAAGGAGTAAGTTTCCAAACACTGGGAGTCCTCTTAAGACTCTTTCATATTGATGATGTTTTGACATCTCGGTCTATAATATACTCTGTGAAATGAATCAAAGGCAGGCGAAGTGGAGGGAGGAAGGTCTGGATGGGGCGTTAAAGAGAGAGAAAGATAATCTGCCAGGGATTTGTTCTGAGAGGGGCCCTCTCCTGGATGCCAAATCGCAAAAGCTAATGTCAGTCTCCGATGGGACGAGTAGAGGATTAGTCACATCTGCACTGTGCAAAGTGACAACAACAAAATGCTGTTGCTCAGAATTAAAGGAAACACAGTGTTTAATGCAAAGACGACAGCGAGGAACAACAGCTTGTTGTATTTAACTAGATGGCAGTTGTTTTCTCGAATGAGAAAACGTCAGGTGGCACAGTGATGGAATTTATGCGAGTCCACCAGACTGATAACAGGTGCAACATAACAAACAGGAGGGTCAAGACGATGTCAGTCTGTACTCGTCAGCTGTCGGGCTGTAGCACGACTGTGTATTGGCTTTACATTATATGAGGCAGGTCTCCATATGCCAAATCGAACCATAATCTAATGTAACCTTGGCAGAGCTGAATTTCTTTGTGCTGATTCAGTTTCACTTGAATACAACAGAGCCATGTTCATGTTGTAACACCTGTCAGATTATAACAATCCTTACCTCCGTGTTTTGTTCTTAAACACGCTCTTGTACAATATTAAGACTTCATGAAAAGTGCATTGGTTTGATATCTGTACACTGAAAAAATCCTGAGAATATTATGACCAGTATGTTTTTATAGATTAATCCAGGAATGTAGGTGGAAGTAAACAAGCTGCTATTTCTGCTGTGGGATGTCGCTTGACTCATCGTTCACAAGGCTGTAAATAGTGTGTGTATGCAAAGGTTTCAGTTCTTTTGTTCAGCTTTAGCAAAGAAACATGACAAGATCTGTAGAAGCTGCTCAGAGAGGAATACAGTAATCAAAATGTATATATGGCCAGACAAATCCGGTCTTTACTTTTCATTTCACCTGTATATCCCCAAAACCTTACTGGGCTGTGTTGAAAGCCCAAGAAATCATGGATTTTATTCATCTCCATGAAATGCTAATGATCCATGTGAAGCCACTCTTTTTTTATATTTTTATTTTTAACCTCACAACCTTACCTTACAATGAAAGGCATCATGTTTGGTGGCAGATAATCATATCTTAGGAAACAAAGTATGAGAACAAACATTGGCTCAGGATAAGTTACTACCAGTGATTTCCACAACTATTTCTGCTGTGAAGTTGAATATTTTAAAATAGGGGCTTATGTGTAAAAAAACAAAACAAAACACAGCTTGTTCAGGTGTAAACAAAAATGTCTCTGATATTTTGTGTAAATCTTCTCATTTGAGAATACAGCTGGTACTCCATGTTTTAAAGCTCTTGCCTAGAATATTCCAAATATTCAACATTCCCCACTGGAGTTTATACTGGTCAAGGCCTCTGAGACAAAGTCTATGGAAAAGTTTCCAAACCAGATGCAAAGGAAACAAACTTTATTTCAAGTTTTTACTTTTTTATTTGAGTGTCGTCATGGTAGAATTGTATTCAAAAGTGGACAACTTTCATTCGGCAATGCAATTCATCTCAGAAACCCGGCAGCAGTCTGCCACAGCATATGTACCACTCTAATTGGTTTTATCATTGTCCATAATGAAACGTGCCACTATTTTACAACCACTCCTGGTCCGACAACATCCTCTGTCACGATGTCATTCTCCTTAATCTCGGCACAACTTAAAATTTGCTGCCCACGCTGCAGAGTGAGTGACTCACTGTCAATTATCCTGCATGAAGGAGAAGCCTGGTATGAAGAAGTACAGCTAGCTGTCCACACCCACCCACCTCTTCCCGAAACATTCCTCCAAGTTATCGTGGCTGTCAGCAAGGACGCTGGATAGCAGCCAGAGTTGAGTTGCTGAGAGAAAATCAGTCTGCATAGTGACGTCAAAACTAAATGCTGGGAGACATTCGTGGTTTTGCATTCATTCAAATGTACAGAATAATTTTAAGGAAGTGAAACCTATATTCAGCCACAACTACTGGTATACTATGTACTATGTATATACCAATTAAGCCCCCCCCCTTAATTGGTACCCCTTAATTGGTACCCCTTAATTGGGGTGATGTTTTTTAAATTATTTTTATTATTTAAGAACCATTATTCACAACTCCATGCCTGTGGAGCAGCAATATCAATGTGAAGTGAAGCCCAAACTGCCATTCAGCCTGCCTCAGCTCCACCAACGCTTTTATGTCTTTGACCTTTCTGCCAGGAGGCAGCAGAAGCAGGACTTGATGACGCGATGGAGAGACACATCACACTCTGAAGAGTGTTTCTGAAGAGCCATGGTGGCTACGTGATTAAAGGCTCCCCATATGATCAAAAACAGTTCTGCACTACCAACTAGGCAAAGCGCTTTAAGTTCACATTATTTAAACTTTGACCTTTGGTGCTGCTGACCTTTCAAAGCACAACCAATGAGATAACAGCTGTATGTGGCATATGCAAGCAGGGAGGTAGACAGCAGAAAGTAACGGAAGACATTTAACTCAACCTGAACTTAACATTAAAACTATACCATGATTTCACCGGAAAAAGTAATGCATCACAAAATGTCAGTCAGACATTGTGAATGGGTCCATAGTTTACAAAGTAAGCTTGTTAAATCCAAAGCTAAAGTTAGTTGGGTTAGTTGACTATGTAAGTTAAATATGCCTTGTATCACGCGTTAAATAAACAGTATGTGACCAGAAAACTTTGCAGTAAATCAGTAAACAGTAAATCCATCATGTTGTTTAGAAATTCTGATTTGTTTAAATTGATTTCTGCTGTCCGTGTCATGCTTTGCCTGTAGAAGCTCTCTGCTCTGCGCCCTACCTGAGAGAAGAGCAAATCTCTTCTTGTGTGAAGGAAGCCTAACCACCACAAAATGCCTCCCTTACTCCACAAACTCTCCAATGGGGGCTCTCTTACTAATAGTCTGTTTGCTTTCTTCAAACCACTGTGACATTGATGCATTCTTTATTTGGTTTCAATAGGCCAGTTTAGGCTTGGCTCTGCCCTAACCAAGCACATACATTTCATTTATTTCTAAGGAATTTAGTGAGTAAATAGAAAATCTACTTCCAGTGTGAATGGATCTCTGTATTGAATCAAACGGGTGGACGTGAGCAGGGAATGAATTTACCGCACACCAAGCACCAGATGCTGTCTTTAATGAAGAATTCTTTAAGGTTCACTCACCACACTGGCTGGAAGTATAATATGTTTTTGTTTTGTTTAGTTGTTTGTGCTATGTTAAGATTCCACTGCACTTTTGATTCAACATGTTCTCACTCCTGATTTGTCATATACAGGGCTGCTCCATGGCCCCACCCTTCAAACGATGACACCCTAAAGTCCAGTCTATCATCAGTTTTGTAAAAATAAGCTGAGATAAGTTATGACAAGGAACACGGAAGCTGTTCTAGAGGGCCATGGTGGCCCAACGCATCTGTAAGACCTTTATTTTTTTTAGCTTTTTCCTTTTATTTGTTACTCATCTGAACTTTTGCTTTAATGCATGTTCATTTCAGTACAGTTTGTGATGTATATGTAGGGAATGTGTACACTATTGAACATCCTTTTGTTCTGTGTTTCTGTGTTGCAATTGCTGGAGATGAAATTTAATTGATATTTTATATTAAATCTAAAGTTTAGCTGGTTTGCTGTCCTATTTCCATGCCAGTGGTTGTAGTTCTGGGGATATTTTGCCTCCACATTGTTGGTTCAAATAGTTTCTAAAGTGTTCTGTAGTTAGGATTTTTCATTTTAAGATTCCAGTATCCATAACTATTGATATTAATAAGGGGATGGGTATTGGTTTGTCTAACAAACTTTCACATAACCAGATGTGAATGATGATAGGATCCATCAGTGCAGTTCAAAAAATACAATAATTATAGTACTTAAAAATATAAATTAGTGAGTCTGTTCTTTCTTACCCACAGAACATCTGGATGTTGTAGAGTGTCGGGTCATCCTCTAGAGGAGCCAGCTGCTGGAGACACAGCTGCTCACATCCCCCATTGAAACCATCAGAGCAGTCGATGCCGATGTGGTGGTCGTAGCATCCGGTCCCATCCTTCATAGGACTCAACCCTGGAGGGCACTGTGGAAGGACCAAGGGTTTCTTAAATGAGTAATGTTCGCAATTACAGACCTTTACTTAATTTAGAGAGACGTCCTTAGAGCTGCCTGCAACTAACAGCGAAAAGCTGCCACATTAACACTAATCCCAGATGGGACAGGTAAACAGATCCGATAACATCTGTGCCACAGAATGTGAACAGTCAGATTTCTGTTCCCATTAGTGCAGCCTGTGTGAGCTTAGTCTGTAAAGCTGCACACGGCAAGATGTTTCATGTAAAACTCTTATATTATCAGCAGCAGGAGGCTGCAACAGAAGGAGCAATGGTACAGACTATTTCCACTGGTGAAAAACAAATTGTCTGTGTGAGGAGCAAATATATTTATTTACAGAAAAAACTGCCTCGCAAAATGTAACAAAACTTAAACAATGGAACATAAATTTGATATATGTAACAATACTTAATCTATTTATAATTAATCATAATTCAGATTACACAACATAGCATCAGGTGTAGGCTTTCCTACAGGTAAATACACAGCCTCCTCTGAGAAGCAGACTGTAGGACAACTCTGGAGTGATGCTTTAAGCTAAGTAATTAAAAAAAAAACCTGTCTTGTATTTGATCATTACCAATGTTTCTGATTTGATGATCGTTTGTAAGTGCTAACCAAAGATAGTATAATTCATCTTCTTGGGAATGTCCAAAATCCACAGCAACCTATCTGATGACAATATATTTAAACCAAAACCATAAATGTCAACCTTATAGTAGAAATCAGGAGATCACTTAAGGAACAATTCATCTCCTGCGCATCCATCCAGTTACTGCTCTCTTGTGGTATTGTGTCTTACTACAGGATTTCCCCTGCCCCTGGTTAACACATTAAACATTCAGCCACAGCAGGCAAATTCTTTAGCACGTAATCAATACTCACAAAGAAAGTTGTTTCTTTTATGTTAGAGAAAGCTTTTGCATGAAACTACCACTTGATTATTTAGTGTGACACTGGGGACGACAAGAACAGTGATGAAACGGCCGACAACCAGTTTCATCTATAATGAAACCCTTTAAAATAATTATTTTCCTGGCATGAGGGGAATGAGGCAATGCTGCAGGTTTAAATTAATTTCCATATGATCCAGAGAGAACTGTCTCCACTTTTGATAAGAGAAGTCAAATCATTTAGTCACAGATTAATGTCAAGAAATTAATAAAAAAAAGACTAAAAAAGAAGGAAGTTTTTACAGAGCTGTGAACAACATCTTAATTGAAATGCACTCTGTGCGAGAGTAAATTTACAAAACAGCTGTGAGACACGACTTCACCCCAGTTCCCTCACCCCACAGTCTTTTTTCATAGACCTATCAAGTCAAAGTCACATTATGTTTTCTATCAGCTATTACTTCAAAGGAAATTTTGATGAAGTACAGCTAACCCCAGAACAGTGACTAGACAGCTGGTTTCCTCTCAGCACTGAGGGATCACCAACTGCTTACTTTTATGATTAAGGCCTCATTCGGCTAATAATGCCTGCGTGCTGTTTGTGGATTCCAATCTACTTCTTTTTTTGTGAAGGAACATTACGTTTTTTTCTAGTCTAGTTTGTATGGTATTAAGAACATGCCCAGTAAAAATACACTGCACTTGGTTATTATGTTATTAAAAATGCACTGCACTTGGTTATTATTATTATCATTTTGTAGAATGCAAATTTACTATGACTGTACTCTTTAACTCTGCTGAGTCATGCCAAAGTCATGGAAGCTTTCAAAACATGGTCATTTTCTTTTACTCTACTGAGCCTGGACCACCTGTATGAGAAGCCATGTTCATTTGTTCAAATGTGTCAGGGATAATTTGATATTTCTCTTGAAGAACTATGACTGGTTGGTGGTGGTGAAAATTGTCAAATTTGGCCAGGATACCCAACTAAAATATAATACATAAATGTGAACATTTTTCTTTTTAAATTTCTAGGATTTTTGATCATTAAATAAATTAGTATTTTTGCTCGTAAGCCTGATGTGACGAGCTTAACATGACTTGTTTAAGCCCCAACCATTTTACTGTATGAGCTGAAACTACTCCAAAATCTGTTGAGAGGTACCAATTTTTTTTCTCCATTCAAAATTGATGACACGGCATTTTGGCTCCCCCGCTTCCTCATATACATTTTAGGTTTCATGAACGGAAGCTCATCAAAACATCTCCCAGAGGTTAAAAAAGGATTTTGATAGTAAGTGTTTTTAGCTTCAAAGATGGAGGAGAGGAAGTCTTCAGGGAGTGTTTCAAATACCACAGTACATTGGAGATGAAGTCGAAAAAGACAAGGGGTTAAGTGTAGGGAGCTGACCACCTATAGTGTGTGCTAGTTCAGCTACTGCAGTTTGTTTACTCATTTGGTCAAAATATTCTTAGAACTATGGTCAACAGGCTTACATTTGGCAACAAGAATACAGTACCACCATGAAAATAACCCTGAATGGTACAAAAGTACAAAAGGCAGGCCAAAGACTGGCCCCAGGTAGAAGGTTGTGCAGGGTGACAGTGACAGGAGTAGGATACTGACACGTAAGTCTGAAAAGCTATTACAAGGAGGCAACACACAATCTGTCAAGGGCTATAGAGCAGATGTATACATAAGTGCTATTTATACTAGGGCAGTAACTGAAGAAATGAAAAGCAATTGGATAGTAGGTAGAAGTAGGTATGGCGATCAGGTTACGGGAAAAAATGGGGCCACACTAAGAACGTTTGGTGAGAGATGGAGAATGACAGGGTCTGGAAAGCAGAGGTTGTCCAGCTGGAAGGCAATAAAAGAAAGGGAGGGCAGGTGTCATGATGTTTCTAGTTGGTTGATATGCTGATTCTGACAACCTAGAATAAAGTCAAGCTTCCGTAGGGTTAGGCTTACTGAGGCTTTACATGTGATTTGTAACAGAAATGCCACCAAGAGTTTTACCATATGAGACTGTAACGGTGTGTGTTATGAAATTTTCTGTCCTTAGGTTACACAAGGTCACGTGTGGGCCTTGAGGTCCTCAGCAGTATTAGTTGTTTGGCTTTGGTTGAAAACAGTAGGTGCCAGTCTATTGCTGCCTTCCAAGACATAATAGATAGCTGCCATTGACATTCCAATTGATGTAAACAGACATCTGTGTCTCCAGACTAGAATATGCTGACAATAACACCTGCATGGGTAAAGACATTCACTTTGGATAATTCTGGGCGTATAGCATTTGTGGTGTTATCTTTGGGTTTAAAGTCTGACCACCAGCATGAGTTTGGCAGAATGTGAGACCGACTCAGGCACTTCTGATGAACTTATTAGAGTGTCTCTAATTCTCCTTGGCCAAGCTTCAGTAAATAATACAGCATAAGACATCAGAGGCTCCTGTACACTTTCTTCCTTCCTGACCTCACCATTGACCTTTGACTTCAGCAATTTTTCCACAACAGTGTGTGCCAAGTGACGAACTGCTACTTTTCAGATAAGTAGACTGTCACTGGACCGTCACTGTCACTACCATAAATTCACACTGGCTCAGGAGAGGTGAATTCTCATTTGGAAACAGGTTGTTGAGCTACTCAACTGCCTGACAAACCAATTTAGTTAAGTATGTCCGTATTACAAGCAATATGCTTACTGCAGTTCACTACTGGGCCTCATCAGGTTTGTCATGACTGTGCTAAAAGTGGCAGCAGATGATTGATCGATTGTATAACTGCCTTGGCGCATCCATCTTAAGTAAAGATCTCTGAAGCAGCTATGTTTTTGTTGTAGCACCAGTGCCGAACGGGGACTCGTGTTGAATGAGTGGTCCCTGGTTTGGCTCTCTTGATAAACTGATATTGGCTTTGTCACTCCGTGAAGAGGCTGTTGTGACAAATGATTTATAACCTGTAATGCAAAGAGCACATGAGACATTGAATCTCCTAACACATCTGTGGCACCTTTAAATCAATGCAGTCAGTGGATGTGTGGATATGTAGCGCAGGCTGAGAGAAATTTGTATTGATGGGCTGCTGCACTGTAGCTTGCCAGCCACAGATAGCTCGAGTTATTGACTGCCATAATAGGCTTCCGACATGCCGGAATAGTGATAACTCTAGGCCATTTTCCAGCTGTCCATAGCATAATAATCATAACAAGAATATGCACCCACCGGAGTCTTTGTCTGTGGATTGTTATCACTTGAGATTTCCACAAATCTGGTCTTTAATCCTGGGCAAATCATTGATAATCCTCTGTATAAAACTACTCCCCAAGAAAGCAGTCCCCAGATCTGTTAAAAATTTATCTGATTAAAAACTTGGTTGTTTTTGGAATGAGTCTGTGGCCATGAAAGGTGGAGTACTTTGACTCATGGCTGGCATAATGAGGAAGTAATCCAGATTAAAAGTTTTTAACAAAAGTTTGGACGGCTTAGGTAGACGGTGTGAACGCAGGTGTTTCTTAAATTTAGCTTCTGGGTTTGTGACAATGTGATATTTGGGTTTATTTATTTATTTTATGCATTGCAGGATTATCTACATTGATATGATATCCATATGACATAATTCTGAGCATAATGAGCTCTTACTTGGAATATAATGACTAAATGCATTGTGTAACACTGGAAAGGTTAAGAACTTCGTTATGCATGTCCCTATGCTTTAAAAATCAGAAGTAACTTGGGACACAACATAGCAATACGGCTTCATAAAGTATATGGCACTGTAAGACACAACAGCTCCTTACAGTGTGTCATAGCATGTTTTTAGACTGACGTGCTTTTGTATTGTTGCTTGTCGTAGGTCAGCATGTTATGTAGTGCAATTCAAAAAGGCTTTGAGTGATGGCTGTAGAGAGCTGTGTTCAGACAGGTGTATAATCGCTGACACCAGCAGAGATCATCCGAGGTCTCAGTGGACTTTCAAACTTTCTGTCTCAAGTCACACATTCACATTATAAAGTCTTGGAACAAAGGTGACTGAGTCAAAGACAAGCTACTTTCCACAACTGAAAATGGCAGATACTCTTCAGCTAGATGCTAATTTGGTGTTGAGTGCTTCAGTCTTTAGGCCCAAGAGTTGAATCTGTTCAGCAGTTTAACAAATATTTGTTACTTGATGAATAAAAAAAAAGAAAAAAAGAAAAATAATTGCAAAAAAAGTGAGTGACTGTACTAATCAGTGTGTCCTAGTTAATGTTGTCAGAATCTACAATTAAGGTATAGGATCTGACTGTAAACGGGCATATTTCATATCCAAATGATGCACAGGTTAACAGATAATGACCACGCAGTGACACTAACAAAAGGTTCTTTGTAGGCAAAGTAATCACCATTTATCTTAGGCCATTTAATAACTTGACAGTGAGTGAGAGTGTTGTCTGCCCTGCCGGAGCTAGCGGTATAAAGCCCACTCTGGAAAACCCCTTGAACCACCATGCCTTTTAATCCTGTTTCTTAATGGAGATAAATTCCTGCAGTGCTTTTGAGGCTTAAGGGAATAAGCACTGTGCCATTGCCAAACAGCAACAAATCCCCACGAGAGCTACTGGATAAGATAGGCACTTTTCAAATTTGTCAGATAGGCATATCGTTGTAGAAAAACAATGATTGAGGGCTTCGACAGTCAGGTAATGCATTCAGTATGAATCATCCTTCTTGATTCATTCAACAGTCTTAAAACACACTCATTTATGCTTTGAAAAATGATTTGATCCATTTTTCTAAATATATTTATTTTGGTGAACTGAAATAATTATAATATGGAGATACTGTGGAGATACTGACGTAATGGTTGTAGAGTGGTAAGTAAATAAAACTAATATTTCAAAAAAGCAAGTTTTGCAACATATTGTAACATTTTTACATGGATGTATTTCAGTGACTTCATGTCCACATTTCTGTTGGCTGTGTATTGTATATATGCAATGAAAAGGTCATATCAGAAGTAGCTTTAGGGCATCACTCCATAGCAGTGTCTTATTATGTTTCCATATCTGTACTTATTTCTGTTGTTGTTATTTCAATTACAGTGGCCTCACCACAAAAGTGACACCAGTGGTCATTTGTTTAAACGCTCAATGTGACTTATGTTTACATTGACCTGACACGGACCTCCTGTGGCTGTGTGAATAATGTCTGTTGTCTCTTAGATGCGAAGGGAAAGTGGAACAGTGTTGTTAGGCCGATGTATTCTTTAAGCAAAGTTGTCACAACTCGTCATCCAACCATGTCCAAATGTTAGAGGCAAAACTTCTTATGCCTGTCCCTGCTTCCCAGAGGTTAACTATGAAGCGAAATGACTGTGTTAGTGAGCTGTGTTGAGTTTCACAAAGGTTTCTTTCGTTTAGTCTGACTAGATTAGCAAGACCATTATAATTGATGCTGCACACCTGACCTGGTTCTGAGGTTCTATTCAGATTTAAATCAGCTTTTTAAAGCACAGCCTGTTTACTAATTCCTTTCTTGGTGATATTTTCTGAGTGATGTGGATTCTCTGCCGAAAGAAGACCTTAAATGTGCAAACTTATTGAGCCGTATGTTAGTGATGTCACAGAACGAAGCAGTGCTGCAACTGTAGCATTGTGTCATGGATTTTGAACCCTCTCTCCTAGAAATGATTTTTGTATTACCAAATTGCTTCGATAATTATTTTGTGGGGAATGTAGTTTCCTGTTTTATTCAGATGATATGATGAAGGCACATTAATAGGCCACTTTGGATGAGTTTTTTTGTGTTTAGTCTGTTTCACACACAGATTAAAAAATTGATTTGTGTAGTAAGTCTGTTAATGTCGGATAATGTTGAATCAATTAAATTCATTTCACTCTGATTTGGTCAAAAACTGAAGCTATTTTACTGTCTCCTTTATTATGGCACAGTGCCAGAGCATAATGTTGAAATCAGTTTGTTTAAATCAAGTTTAAAGTTTAAGAGCTCAGTGTTCAGTTGTCACCGTAGAAATAAAAAACATTGACATTGAGAGCACTTTGAGTTGATTAACAATATTCTGCCAGCATTTCTCTTGTTTTATTTGCAACGAACGAATAACGAAGTAGGTGACGTGATTGGTCTGTTTTGGATGGAAAAATAGTCAAAAGACATGTCAAATTCTCTGTTTTCTGTGAATGTGCAGAGAGCAGCTAAGTTAATAAAGAAATTTAATAACCACTGTCGTCATAATCATAATCTCGGACTGGGGTTTTAGGTTTTGTAGAGCCAGCTAATACACAAAAAAAGCCTGGATATGTCCATCTTGCGTCTTGTAGTTCACCCCTCTGACCTCTCTCCAAGAAATCTTTTGCCATGCCATGGCACGTGCAGTGGTCTCCTGGATGAACACTGGCTGGGCTTGACCCACCCCTCACCTGACCTCCTCCTTTGCTCATGATTACCACAGCCACTAGAGTAATATAAATCTGGGCCATAATAAGCTGCTTGCACAAACGACCTATACACCCGTTTTTTTCTGGTGAGGCTTATTTTGCTGTATGGCCGAGTACAGTATTTCTCCTGGGTAAGCATGTACAGTATATTAAGGCCAAGTATAACTTCCAGCTATAATGAAACATCCTATTACAGGTCTACGCCTGGCACTGAAAAGCATGTTGACTGATACATCAAACACAGAACTGGGATGAGATATTTATTAGACTTAAAAGGTTTTTTTTGTTGTTGTTGTTTTTTTCCGCACTGCAGAGAGAGAAGCCCACAGGAGCATTTGTGTCAAGTTCACACAGAAAACTTATCTATTCTGAGGAGGTCTATTAAAGAAATCACATTTTGTAGCCTAAAACATTATTCCAACATATCCACTTTCCTTTCATGTTTCCTAATAGCTGTCTTGTGAGAGTTTTCCACAGGCCAGTGTGATGAGATAAGCAGCGTGGGTCAAAGGTCAGCTTATCCCAGAACACTCTGCCCTGTCGGTCTGGCCACCTGTGGATGTTATGGTGAGTAAGTTCAGTCCAGGAAAACTTGAGCATTTAGTAACCCCTTTCACCTCCTTCACAGCTAAGTGCAAAAAGCACAACAGGGAGGGTGCTTGAGGTCGAATGGACACTGCTGCAACTGAAGACCTCTCCTAAAGAGAGACCATATTTTCCAACCAGAGGTCTTTTCATTCATTGACAGCTTGGGCTGATGGCGTCCTGTTAGCATCACTAAATCTGACACGTTTCATCTAAAACTTTAATGATCTAACAATCTGTGTTAAACTGTAGTCAACTGCAACAGCAAAGCACGTCAATGAATGTCATTTACTTGATGGACTTAAAGAATGTGAGAGCAATGCTCCCTCTTGGTAAATTAGTGGTTAGAACTTTCTTTTCTAACTTAAGGAAGAAAAAAAAAACATTATTACTATGAGCAGAATTCATAACAAACCTATATATTACTCTTAGAATGACAAGAATTATTTATACTGTGTGGCAAGAGCCTGCTTTAGTCTGACTTCAAGTTTGAAGTTTGGTGATCTAATGAGATGGTGTAGTTCTTTCTGCTGTTTCCAGACACTCATTGGTCTATGACCAAGCATAGATTTTTCAACAGGATTATCTGAGGTTCTGAAGTTAAAGTCAAATACAGGTCAGTGCTACATAAGTTTATACACATTAGACTGACAGACAAGCAAAGGAACTTCTAACAGAATCCAGGCAACATGGGCAATATGCTGTTTTTTGTATATGTGTGATTGTTTTAAGTGGCTCACAATCATATGCTTGATGAATTTTGATGATGATTTTTCAGTGTCCTAAATGATTTACGCAAAATGTTCTCTTCAGTTTGGAAAAGGAAGTTTCAACCTTGTTAAAGTTGAAAGAATGAGTCAGAGCGAACCTTGTTAAATTTAGTGGACAAGGACAACATGTTTAGAAGAAGACATTCTGCACTGCATAAGGTTTCCATCGGTTTGTTCAATTTTAGATTTGAAAATACATTTTACTCCTGACAAAATACCATGGAGCAAATGTGAGCATAATTGGAAGAACTCTGCTACCTACATATAACCCTACTTTAAAATCATCTTCTTTTTCTTACTTAAAATAAGGTTTGTTTGTTTTTTAATTTAAGGAATAATTTTAATTTCATTATCTATTTCCTTATCTTTGGTTGGTGTTCAAGTCGAGTGTCTTTTTAGAAAACTATTTTCTAAAAGCAACCTCCAGCAATGAGCTGTGGGCGATCAGGTGACCATCCCTCAGAACTGCACCCATCTTTACGACATCTACTATCTACTTCTGTCTTCAACCCTACGTTGAATGAATGTCTATGTAAATGTTTTTACCATGGCGTGGACCTTTCTTGTCCTTGTAATTTGCAGTGAAAGTTTTCCATCCATTTTCCTTCTGCTTGTCCAGGGTTGCGTCACATTGGCAGCAGGTTTAGCAGGGTGTTCCAGACATCGCTTTCCCTAGCAACACATTCTAGTTCTTCCTAGGGGATTCTGTGGAGTTCCCTGATCAGATGTGATATGTAGCCCCTCCAGCAGGTTCTGGGTCTGCCCAGAATATCTCCAAAGAAAGGTGCTCAGGGGGCATCCTAATCAGATGCCCGAACCACCTTAGCTGGCTCCTTTCAACATAAACAGCGGCTCTACTTTGAGCTCCCTCTAGATGTCTGCGTTCCCAATCCTATCTCTAAGGCCGAGCACAGGCACCCAACAGAGGAAACTAATGTCAGCCACTTGTATTTGCGATCTTATTCTTGTGATCACTACCCAAAGCTTATGACCGTAGGTGAGGGTTGAAATGCAGATGGACTTTAAGATCGAGCTTTGTGTTCTGGCTTAGGTACATCTTCCCCAATCCAGCAGTCCAAATATAAGGTATAAAGCACCTGCTGTCTTGTATATGCAAGTTGCATGCTATAGTTAGCTAGCAGCTAATGATGCTAGATAACATTCATAATGTGACCTCCGTTGTTGCTTTCGGTATCTAAAATCGCTTTTTACTAGTCGGTTCAATGAGCCGTGTGTCACAGCTACTGCCCACCCAAACATCACTCACTGCTGCCTAACCGTTGTGAGCTATTGGGAATAATTGAAGGAACCTCAGATGAGCATATTTGCATTTTTATCACCTCCTCTCGTGTGTCATCTGCATTTTAGCAGCTGGACAATCAGAGGAAACTGAAACTGTTTATGGGGATTTTATGAAGTAAATCAAACTGAAACTGCAAACTGCTTGGTGCAATCAGAAATCTAATGATTTCCAGAAGGGAAAGGGACACGCTCCCGCAATCTCCAGTGGAAATTAGACCCCTGGTAGTAACTGACAACTTAAATGTCTTTACCAGTGTCGACAATAGTGAATATATAGTGTTGGTCATACTGTAGCTGACTCCTGACTTCAATCAAATTCAAATATCTTTTTTTTATTTTATTGCAATACTCTTATCTGATTTACCGTTACAGTGTTGTGTGTTATTATTTTAAATGAAAACTCCTTCATGAATATAAAAAAAAAAAAAAAAAAATCCATTCAACGGTCTCTAAAAGAATCCATTCATTCATACGTATTGACCCCTACAGTAACTAATCTTCAGGAGATGCTTTTATCAACCCTCTGAGTCTAAACACATACACTCTCACATAAATCCAATGACCCGAGGAGAGAAAACATCAGTAGTGACAATCTAATGTGCTCCTATCCCTCTTTAGGGCTGAGGTCTAGCTATATCTCTGCCAGGTATTGACTCCACTCAACACTGCTTAGTGTCCCAAAATGTGATCCCAGTCAAGATTGCTTTTTGCTGCCTAAGGGGAACTACGCCAATTCGAAGTGGTGAGAGGAAATGCTTTCTCCTGCAGCATGCAGCATGGTGCTGTCCAGAATTATTATTAAAAAACACTCTCTGGTCAGAAAGGTAGATGTAACTGTGTATTGTGTTGTTATGTTGTACATAATGTGTACTTTGGGTTGTGTGCAGTCTGGATTAGCATCGTGGTTTGTGTGGGTTTTTACAAAATAATGGCATGATCTAGTTTGAACTGGAACTGCTGAATGCATCATGTGGAAGAAAAAACAAAACACATATTACTTGGTTGATGAATGAGGCTCCTTGTTCTCGTTTTCTATAGATTTTTACTGAAGGGTTACCAACAAGTACCTCTTCTTTGTCACAAGAGGACCTTCTTACTGTGCCCTGTGTTTTTCCTGGATGATTGTGTGACAATAGAGGTTGTAATTTGACGGGATAAGTAGATAATCGTCCCAAACAGACATTATACTCTTGTATTTCTGTGGAAGCCACATGTTCAGGGTGTTTTTTGTGCATTCATGTTTCACCTTCTGAATTATAAAGTTGTCAAAGCATATCTGAACAACAACTGTTGGTTTAGTATTATATTCTATAAGTTAAGCACAACAAACAAATGACCTTACTGTTCTTTCATTAAAGGGGAAGTCTACAGATTTTACACAGAAAATTCAGTTGACCAGTCACAGGGAGTACATAGGAGTGAGTAATCCATGCAATCTAGATATTTATCATAAGGAATTTGTAAGATTAAGCCTGTCTTGAGTTAGACCCATATGAAGGACTAAAAGCCAGTATATGCATACGCTTCCTGCACGCCCTCCATCTTCATGGAAGTGCAGTACTTCATCGGGTAAGCCGTCACGAACCTGCCAGGAGTGCAATGTGTTGATGGGATTCACGAGGCTGTCGATGTTCTGATAGGCAGAGTTCTTTTATATCTGAGACCATTTGTACACCAACTCGCTGTATCTTGCTTTATTTTTTAGTTTCGGGTTGATGAAATTGCAGTGTGTGTCTGGTCAATGTATTATCAAAATTTAGAAGAATGTAGCGATGATCTTACATGAAACATCTGTAGCATGAATGTATATCAGTAATAGTTTGGGGTTTAATTTTATTTTACTTTCTGTTTTGTGTTTAAAGAGCTTAACTTCCTGTCTGTGTCACTAGTTCTTTTGTATTTAGTGTATTTAGTTAAGTGGATGTGTTTTTCCTCTTTCAGTTGTCAGGTAACCTGCGTCATGGTGTTCTGATGTCTTTGTGTTCCTGCTTCTGTACGTCAGTTACTTTCTGGATTTTTCTTTGTTGGACTAAGCTTTTTACTTCTCTGCTGCCTATAGTTATTTTCAGTTACCCTGCCTGCTAAGTCATGAGAGTTACCTTTTTTTCAGTTCACCTTCTCGAAACCATCTGCATTTGGGTCACCTTTTGAACTAAACCTTCACAATATTCTCAATTTTTATAGTCTCCGATAAAACCCAAAGACAATAACCCTGAAGATTCTCTCACCTCCTGATTCTGGGTTACAGCAAAATAAAAGCTAAGATAAAAAGCACAGGAAAGACCAACTGTCTTTGGGGCAGAGATATGTTGTGAAAAATGCATTTCAAACAATCCCACTGAAACTGAACTCAGTGAAGGTGTCTCTTCTCTTTGACTTTCCAAGCATAAAAGTTTCCACTAATAGAACACCGGAACTTTTCCGACCTCTGTAAATCTTACACGATACAACACATGGACACACACACACACACTGCAGAGGAACCTTCTCTCGTTGGAGTGACCTCTCCTGTCCAACCCATCATCAAGAAAACGAGATGTCATTTATTATAACATGGCACATACAAATATATCTGGAGGTTTAAATATGAGACCAGAATCCGGCCACTCTGTGGACACACTGTACCGTCACTACAAACACAGCGTTAATCATCCGCTTGTTTCCACCTTGTACTCACACAAGCCTTTCTTCCGCCGTAGTATAGTTCTAGGAAGCAGACGCACAACACAAACAGCTGCAAAAAGTACTAAAACAGCACTAATGAGCTGCATTTCTTGTGTACTGCAGGTTTATATATCAAGCACCTCACACATATACACACACTGTTCGAGCTGTTTGGATGGCACCCAGCTATTCTCGTCATTCAATCCTGGTGGCAATCTGCTCTGTCAACAACATCCTTGTTTTCCACCATTTTGCAGGGCAGACAAGTGACAAGACGAAGCTAATTAATCTCACAATCATCCTGTGATTATTACGCTCTCACTTCCACAGGCGCCACACGCCGCCTCTCCCCAGGAGTGCAATACATCAGCGAGACGGAGCGGGTCGGTCAGCACATACCGCCAGCGTCAGTCGACTCTCGCACAAGGAAAGATATTAAATGCAGACAGGACAGCTACTGGCAGCGCGGACTCAGACAAGGTGTTAATTGATTAGGGTGGAATCAGAGCGCTGGGGCCCAGCCAGTTTACCACCCTGATTAGATGGATGAGAGGCTCATTTATAAGCTCGACAGTCACAAGATAATTACTAAAACACACAGTAATATATGCAACGGCAGCTGGGAACGGCGCTGTGTGATGATGGACAGGAATGGGATGTGTGTATGATGTGTATGTGTAGCTCAAGAGCGGTGACTGATGCTAAGAGGTGGTGGTTAGATAAACAGCATAATAATGAGGCCTCTTTCAAAGTGAATACCACTCCGTGTGACAGGAAATCTAAATCAATGTAATCGGCAGATATTCAACAAATATGGCCAGCTTTTCACATTAAAGCTGCAGCCAGGCAGAGATCAACCACTTGCAAAACGATTCGTTAACCTCACCTGCCTCTTCCCATCTACATCTTCTTTGTGATAATTGTGTACATTCAGGGCCAGCTTTACATAAATAAAAGTGTAGGGCAAATTTGTGCTGCCTCTTTCATTCAATTTGCACTCGCAATCTGTGTGTAATTACTGTCTGATTCACTAAGGCAGCAGCGTTGTCGTCTAGGCCTGATTCAGCAAATGAAGGAGAGGCCAGAAGAATGCAGCCGAGGGCTGAGGTGGGATCGGCGAGCTCGAGAAAGACACGGAGAGACGGCGCAGAGAGGCACTCGCTCAGTAATACGATTCCATAGTGTCCTCCGCGACCGCGGCTCGACTCTACCTGTGAAATCCTGGCTGTCCTCGATAAACTGCAACACAGCTTAAACTTTTGCACCAGTTTATTTCATTAACATGATCAATAACCAGAAAATACATATGAGGAGACAAATTAGAGCAAGGAAAAACAATGTGATGAAAGATGCGGTTACTGTACTGCAGTCCATAAATATTTACATATGAGTACCATTTTAAAATGATTCCCAGTGCATCAGAACACAGGAAATAAAGTCCTGAGCTTTGTATTGTAATAAAGTTTTTTTTTCTTTATTTGAGCATGCGCGAAAGCTGCACGCTGCCTGTTCGCTCCTCCAGCCTTTGAGGTCGCATTTTGACTTTTTGGCTTTTTTCTCTTTTGTTTGTTTTTGTTTTCTTCACTGTGGCTCTGTGGAGTCCTGCCCTCTCTGGCAGGGTTATTTTTGCATAGGTTTTGTGCTTTTTGTCGTGTTTTTGTCATGTTTTTGTTGTGTTTTTTCTCTGTGTTGTTTTTTAAATGCCGCTTCCACCTGGACATGCTAACTTTGTTTACTCCGGGGAACAGCTGATCGCGGTAATGCCGGCCGGCATAGTAGCAAGACCAGCCGATATACCAGCTGAACTCTGGAGGAAAACACACTGAGGATGCAGAGGAGGGTCGAGACGGGACAGGCTTATAGAGAGATCCCACATGTCGGCATCGTTGTCCTGTCCATCCCTCCCTCTGCAAACCAACATCTGCCTGCAGCACCATTGGATCTTTTAATATATGTTGTTTCTGTTTGTTTTTATACTGGAGTATAGTAACAAAAAATAATTTCCCCCTGGGATTATTAAAGTATTTCTGATTCTGATTCCGATCAATGACCAGCACTTCCACTATATTTTAAAGTCTATCCAGTCTAGTCAATCTAAAAATGGCTCCACTGGCAAAGCACCACTGGGCTTACAATCTTATGGAGGCTGCAAGATTGTGCTGTGAAGAAGATCCTGACCCATCAGGCACCGTGGAAAAAGACATTGTGAGTTCAAATGTTTTGCTCAAATCACATTCACATAAATTCAAGGATGTGTCTTGAATCAAATGAGTTTAAAAAAGAAAAGCTACAGATGTCACATATTTAGTATCAAATTAAAGAGGAAGTTGTTTTTTTATTTAAATGAAAACAACTTGTGATTTGGACATTGAACTTGCTGAGTAGCAAAAAGGCTGATTTGAGCTCTTTGTGAGCTGCAAAAACACTCCAGTTGCTGCAAATGCTGCGAGGATGAATATGATGAACCCCCTCAATTTGGTGTTTCACTGCTCACTTTATAATAATCTGTTTAACAATATCATCTGGTAACCTAAATCATTAGATACAGCGTTTCTGTGTTGCACTTAAGAGTAAATGTTAACTCCAACCACCACCTGCTTTTTAAATATGTGTTTTCAACCAGCTCGCCGGAGGCAGAGAATCTCCTCCTAAACTGATCTTAAGTTTAGCAGAATGAAAGCCGCTCTCATCAGACTTCACCCGATATTTCATAAGTTAGCAATACAGTACATCTAATGCTATAGACATGTAGAAATATTAAGGAATGAAACAGCAGATAAAAGGTCAGCCTGTTTGATAATCCATATACAGCCAGGTGAAAAAAATGTCCTCAAGACACATAATGTGTAGTTGTTCCTCTATTCTGTTGAACATTAGCACAGTCCTGACACTGCAGCATGGGCATGTACAGTAACAGTGGCAGAAAAATGAAACATTCAGTCCTGAGCTTCCTGCTTCTAAATAACATGTATTTATTCTCCACGGTGCTCTCATAATCACTTTCATCTTGTCTTACATATTGTCCAGCTCCTTCTCAAGGAGGCTCTGCTGAAGTGTGAAATGATAGATTTATTCTGGGGATGAATTTCGGTTTCATTTGAAGCTACAGTGGGGCTTAGTGAACATTCACAAATGATGGAAAAACAGAAACATTAAGGGATAAGTATTAGAAGTAAGTACAGATATTCACTTTGTTCTTTTTTTTTCGCTAAAGGTTCTTAGAAAAAAAACATCACAGTATTCTTCAACATGCTCAAGGGATGAAAATATAACAGGACAATAAATAATTAATAGAATACAAAAGGAGAGTCTCATGACACCTCAAAGCGCTGGCAAAAAATCTTTTCAATGTTTCTTTTTTGGATCCAAGTGAGACTAATTTCAGGGAGAAGAAATTGGATTTTTTATTTTTTTTTCCTGCTGCTTTTGGCAAGGATTTGCAACACACTGCAACATGAAGAGGCTAAGCTGTTGTTTAAAAGCATCCAGTAATTATGTGTAAAGGAAAAAAAAATCTGGACTTCTCTTATGCTTCTCACGAGGGAAGAGGGGAAATAAAATGAATGTGTAACTAAGTAAAACATAATCAAATGCCTGTGAGACTTCAAAGCCTTGGATGAAAATCTCCACTCTGTCATCTCTCCGGACGAGACGGAAATTGGATGGATACATTCCAGTGCAATGTCGGTGCAACAGACAGTGGACATTATTATTCACAGGGTTCAATTCTTATCTATCAACATGTGAGATATCTGTGATAACACCATGTCCTGATCAACACTGTGACAGGCATGATGTGGTCATGTGATTTCATCTTCCTGAGCAGTGACATCATGACATTTAAAGGGAAATACACAGAGTAATTTTCGAAACATTGAGATGAAAGACATGAGTAAGCCTTCAAAAAGCTCAGAAACTTAATAGCATTAGCTACGTACTAACGGCTGATAGTCAAGAAGCTTCTTTGTACCGGAGCTGTTAAAGATCCTCTGAAGTTGCAACTCAGCAACAAAAATCTCGAAAGAGGAGACAATCTAGTGTGGGCCGAATGTCACGGTTACAGTATGAAGCACATCTTCACATGCTGCTGGATAAAAAGTCATCAATTCCAATGACAGACAATAACAGACTAGTGCTCCCATGTAGCTGTTGAATCCACTGGCAGCATCACTCATGATCCCAAAAAATACTTGACAGTCATTTTTGTTGGACCATTTCACTAACAAACAAATGAAGCTACGCAAACTTCACCTACTGGGTTAAAGTGGAGTGTAGACTTTCATCCATGATTTATGCTGGATCCATCATATTCTGACAAGAAAAGATCTCTGCTACAACTGCATCAACTAAAATATTCTGTAGTAAAAGACACTGTAAAAACCTGCTGTATTGCTATTTGTGCATGTGATTTTGTGCCTTTCACCTTTTAAATCCTAAGATGAAGGTTTGCAAGATTCTAACTCAGCTTTGAGATAGAAGCATTAGTGAACAGACAGGTCGGGAAACGGCAGTGAATACGCCGCTGCTCAGCCTTAGCATCTCGTTTCAGACTTACTGATTAAAGCCAGATGATGAAAGAGCCTGGGAGTAATGAATAAATGTGCTTCAGCATGTGTTTTACATGCCCGTCCACTGACCAAAATTATTATCCCCCTGTTCTAATGTTTAGCACACCATCTACATATATAATTGCTTGTAATTATGACTATGCTTTAATCTAGAAATGAAACATTTTTCCATTAAAATCTCACATCTCACAAGCCATTTCCCTCCTTGAGGTGCATTAAGAGATAAGATGAAGCGCACTGGATTGCATAAACAGCATCTCCCCAGCCCACCTGAAAGGCTCTACTCAAGTACATCAAAGTACTTGAAAAGAAATTAAATTGTTTGGGGGGGGGGGGTGCCTGACAGCTTATCAATATAAGGGGAGGATTTAGGAGAAGCAAAACACTAGCAGACGGTGCTAAGATTCTGCAAATAACAAGAACGGTATTACTGGAGTCCCCAACAGATGGAGGAGAAAACAAACCTGGCTGCTACATTTCCTGGTTGCTAAGCACCACCTGGAGGTAATGAATGTGTTGCCGGTGTATGAGACAAGAGGCGAAGTCAAACTGTCTACTCAGACACATTACAGAGAGCAGGTCTGCTGCTTGTCCTTGATATGGGTCATCTTGGCCTGCAGATATGCTCATGAATATTCATGCTGGTAGATTTAGGATTTAGACACTGATGACCACAACAGGACATTCATACAACATTTGAATATGGACTAGTGAAGAGACATGAGTGGGCATTAGATCAGAAGTCCCCATTCAGAGCCATGCTCTCACATGGTATTAATCATAAAGGGATGTACAGACTCTATAAAGTGATCGTCACATTGTATGACTGTAGCTAATGTGCTGTATGTCAGCTTTTTATAAAAGAACGATGACTCACCACACATCCAGTGGAGTCCAGTTTTCGGTCTGATATGCAGCGGAAGTTGCGGCTGCAGCCTCCGTTGTCTTTGGTGCAGTCTCTGACGGGCCCAAACGAGTCCAGCAGGACCTCCAAAGAGTCAAACGATGAGCTGATCATCAGCTCCTCCCTGTTAAAGCAGAAACAGGTGACAAAATATGGAATTGATTAGTCATGTGCATCTGTGTTATTACTGCTGAGGAGTCCAGTTTCTGAGCATTTAATGCTGTTGTGTCCAGAAGAAATAGACAACCACAGATGACTGACATGTCATCTGTCAGTCATCTGTAGAGTAGAGTACTAGAGCAAGATGAGGTGGTGATGGGAAGTTGTTCTCTTGAAAAATTCTATTTATATTTATGGACATAATGTCAACAAATCCAAGCAGATTCTATATGAAGACCTCAATACTAGTGAACTTAGGAATACAAAATTTGCCTCAAGTTCTGTGTAAAATATTGGCTTTCACATTGGCAGTGCTGAACTGTCCACTTTTTATATAAAATGTGCTACTGGGGTATGAATTTAAGCAATATTACACTAGAAACCTCTTTTAAAGAGGGCCAGATTTGACAATGTGAAGATGCCCGGGGGCCAATAATAACATATCAAAAATGAAAAAAATACCATTAAAAGTTACATGCCAATGCTGTTCTGTAACAATTTTATTTCATTGTTACTATTATCTTGTTTTTTTTGTTTTTGTAATGGCAGTGTATCCATCTAAACTAATCGACGTGAACAAATCTAAAAACCAGTTCTGCCTTTCTTTCACATCTGGAGTCAGATAAATTGTATGGAACATGTTAAACTTGCATGAAGTTGATACAAATCTGAACCTCATGTTCATTTATAACATGACTTATTATGAGTAATGCAAAGTCTGTTAACATTTAACACGTTTAAAACGTGTCACTCCTGCTCTTGTTTTTCACAAGATCATTCAGAAAGTAATATTTTGTGTCACAGCAGTTATGTCCTTATTGGTTAACGTTGAGTGCATTCAGATGCTTCATTATGTCAATCAAAAAAGCCAAATCTTCCAGCCATGCAGTATCTGACAATCCTAGCAGGCCATAAATAACATATTATAAAAATTAAGCTGCGGGCACCATAAAATCTGAGCGATACGGTCAGTGTTAGCATCACTGATGTGCCAATAATAAGTTAAAGCTCACCCTCGAGTGTAATATTGCAATTATGCAACAATTACCAACTTAGATACAATCTATAATCAGAAGATATTCATGTTTTGGGGCAATTTGCTCTCAAAATAAACTTTTGCACGCCGTTTCTGATCTGATCTCCGTTTCCATGGATATACATGGGGTCTGACTAAGACCTGGAAAACAATCAGTCACAGCAGTAGATATAGATATACATAATGGAACCCAGTTCACTACTCCAGCAAGTAGCCCGAGCTTTTTTAACAACCTAGCAACGGAGGCAATTTCTAGTCCCGTCAAAGTTTCCCAAACTGAATAAATAGCGCACATATAAACACTAAACTGCTTTGCTAGTTCAGTCTTGTAGTGACGAAGATATCTGTTCAGAAATACATTTTCCATGGACACATGGAAACATTTCCACTAACTCCACAGCGTTGTAGTCCAAAAGTCCAAATGTATTGTACAGAGATCGATGGAATCAACATGTTTTTATCTTACGAAATATTCCTCTTCAGTCCATATTAGTTCACCTTTACCTCTATTAACGAGGTACACACCTGTATTAGCGAATTACACACCTGTATTAACGAGGCGCACACCTGTATTAACGAGGCGCACATCTGTATTAATGAGGCAGTCTAACAGCTCCGTAACACACAGAATATTCATTAAAGAAAGCTGAAATTGTAAATTCAGATGTATTACTTTATTAATCCAGTGGACTATTTACATGTTATATATTTTCAGGATGTGACAATGTGGAGACTAACATTTTTAGTGATGAGTCAGGTGTGCTGTCATGCTGATTTGAGCACATTCTAAATGTCAAGTCAGATTGCTCGGTCGGACCTACTTGTTGTATAATAGTAGTTCACACAGTAGTCTGTTATAGTTGAAGTTTTTTAGTTTTCAGTATTTTGATTTGGGATCATTTTGGACAATGTTCAGCGTGCATACGTTATGCATCTCTACCATGTTTGATGAGTAATAAAGTCAAACCTGTACAAAGACACACAAAGTTACATTTTAAATCTGCACAGTCATTTCACTTCTTTAAAAATTCAGGAGGACTCATTTGCATAATTCATAGGATATGACTGCAACAGATAAAAAATGTCACTTGTTGAGATCTAATACCTTAGCACTGCTTGAATAAAAAAAAAGGAGCTAATAAAATAGATTTTCTTGATTACAATTGTTTGACACATGCTGTCAGTCTGTGTGCGCTCTAAAACACTGTTTATTCAGCTATTTTTTTCAATTTTCAGAAAAGGAATAGTGTTTATTAATATTGTTTTATAATAAATGTGAGACATATCACTTCACACAAGTTAATGACAACAGAGGAAATTCAGCATCCATGCTTGCTGTCAGCAATATGCCATTTTGCTTTCATTAAAATGGATTATGATGTCTTAACATTTCTTTAGATCATGTTTCATGTGTCTGGGGGGGGGGTGAGGAAATGTCAAAGCAATGCTTCAACATTCTGCTTTGCAAGAAATTCTGTGACACCGTGCTTTAACTTAATGAAGAGATATCTATTTCCATGAATTACAAATACCTGCATGTTTAATTCATTCTGAGTTATCGTCATGAGAGGAGCTATGACTTTTCACAGCACAAATTGCTATGCAAAGAAGCATACTTCTGAGATAAAACACACCATGAAATCATTGCTCTAACCTTGCTCTGAGCAGTCACTTTGTGTTTGTGATTTTTTTTTTTTTTTTGGTTCCCTGTAAACTCCTTGCAAGGTCAATAAGCAGATCATCCAACAGAAGGACAACAGTGGCTATTTGAGATGGGAGGAGATGAAGGACAACGCAGAGAGCACCTCAGTGTTTCCTCTCAGAATCTAAATCACAGAGCTATTTCTGCCGGGGAATGGTGCTGCTGATGATAAACAAGAACCTGTGTAATAGCGTTGCCATGAACCTTGCCTCAGTAAAGAAAATGACGACCTTTCAGACACCCACACAAATGTTTTTTTTTCCCCAACTCCCAGCACTGCCTTGCTTTCTCTACTAGGAAAAGACAGCAAGTTTCCTTCACAGTCAACTTGATGTTATCTTACAAACCAATTTTTCTATTATAATTGCCCATTGCTTTGTTGTCATTTATTCAGAGGGGACCTATTGAACAGAGCCCTGGCAGATGATGAAACTCACAGCAAGTGTGAATGCTAAATTAGTTGGGAACTGCAATTACAGTCGAGACACATCCAACGATTGTGTGCAACGCAATTTACCTTTAAATATCACGCAAGACAAAGAAAGAAAAAAAAAGGTTTAAAGTCATGTTTGGTGACTCTTTGAAGATAGTACAGCATCCATTACATCACACAATATGGGAGTGCTGGAAAGATTGGTCACCATTCTGGCTATTTTGCTGTTCTATCTTAGCTTTGTCCTGAGGGTGAAGGGTACTGCAAGAAAAACCAACAGAAAAATCTAAACAGCATAAATGTTCCAAGCAAATATTGTAGAATCATCCAATCTTTTGCACCTACAGTAATAGAAATGTTGCCTGAAGGTAGCACATGAGAAAAATAAAGATGAATTTGTTGTTTTTCCCAAATGCGCCGCTAATAAAATGGTCAAAGACCAAACACTTCTACAACAAGTGTAATAGAAGTCTGGCAACTCATTTTCTAAATATCTTGGCATGGATGGTTTGGAGTATTCTGACTTGACAGTGAACTTAGATGAATACAGTTACATCGGGCATTAACTTGTGATCTGTATCTGGATACGTTATCTTGTAAATGGCATCCCATCAAGGGCCTCTGTATTCACACCTGGTATTAATAAGCATTCTCATTATTTTGATTCTGCCTGCATTACGTCTGGATTTCAATGTGCAAACTAGACAGAGGGCGAGCTGGCAGCCTCTTCGATCAACAGTTTTCCTCCATTGAAGAAGGGCTCCGTTTGATGGACTAGTCTGGGATGGAAGAGAGATGCAGACTCCATTTACGCCCACTGAGGTCTGATCACTGCGACCCAATCTGATATGATTCTGTTTGCACTTTTTACTTTTTTTGTATAATAATAGTATTTATTTATTTATTTTATTTATTTATTGTTTTTACATTTTATTCCAAAGTGTCAGACATTTTGTTTAAACCCCTGAACATATTTTGTCTTTATCAGTTTCTGAATGATGGATTCTGCATGAGCCCACTACTTTGTTTGCCAATGTTTGGATTATTTTACTTTTCTTTGTGGGAAAATTTGATGTCACCTTCAATCTAATCTGATCAAAATGCACCCACACATTTCTTAATAAACAATAACAGAACATAATAATAAAGGTGTTTTTTGTTGTTTTTTTTTTTTGCTTTTAAGATATCAGGGGCCCTGAATCAGGCAATTCTCATTATAAACTAATTATTGGCTGTGGCATTGCATCCACATGTACTTATCTATCCAATTAAAATGACAATTAAAGTTTACTTCACCAAACTGGTACTACAATCAGTATCAGAGTACACAATCAGCAGGAAACACCTGATTGAATCTTACTTAGAAAAAAAATAATAGCTAAAAAACATGTAACCAAAATGATGAATTGTGGGTCATTACACTGCCATATGCATGTGCAAATTGGAAAAGTAGATCCAGCAAGAGAGAATATACATAAAGGACATACTTAAAATGAATGGGCATTAAATACTATCTGCACTATATTTAACATTTTGTCCGAGACAGCTGTCTACAGTAGAAAGAGGCAATAATTGTAAGCCTCAATAATGGATGCCATTAACATGGATAGCTTAACAATGGCAGGGTTAGAAGTAAATGTGCGTCAAAACAAGCTGCATAAAGAACCATTCATTCAACCAATTCAACACTGAAAGGTACCCCCACAAGGTTTAAATGTCAAATAACACCCAGCAATTTATGTTAGTTATTCACTTCAGAGACGTGAAAATTACACTCAACAATGCACAAAAACATTATTAATTTTTTTTTAAGATAATTTTTTTGGTCTTTTCAAACTTTATTTCCGACAGAGACAGCTGAAGAGTGAGAGGAGGAATGCGGGGAGAGAGAGACGGGAGAATGACATGTAGGAAAGAGCCACAGGTCGGCAGGGGCGCAGATAGTGGGTGTGTCAGGTGTGTCATGACACCCCCACTTTTGAATGACCGTAGATCCGTCCCACCCACTTTTATGTAGCTTAACGTTTTGTTTTTTTTTGTTTGTTTTTTTAAACTTTGTCTTCTTCAAATCTTCTGATTCAAGCATCACGAGGAAACCAAAATATGAATTAACATAATATTTGGTTTACTGAGGTGTGTGCTGATGTGCATGCGTTGTGTGTAACAACGCGTACGCATCAAGCAAGTGACTCGTTTGGACTGTGCAGCAAAGAGTGTGGAGTCGTCGTCGACTTTGGTTGCCACGGTTACCAACTGATCACTTGGACAGCTAGCTGCACGTTCAGCACGGCATGGCATGATGAGAAGGACAACAAAAAAGCAAAAGACTATTGCGTCATTTTTTCAAAAAGTCACTTCTGTAAGTAAATTGTACTTTTTAAATATATACTTCATCACACCACATTGCATTTCTGAGAGTCTCGAAGCAATGTCCTCTCGTGAAAGTAAAATCGTACGAGGCAAGAGACAAACTTTCGCCTTCTGTCTCCGCGTAGCCTGTAGCCTACATGTAAATACCTCGTTGGACATTAATAACGTAATGCCGTTTTAATGTTAATCTGACTTTCCTCGCCACGCACGAGCATAGGCCTACTGTTTAACAAGGACTGACTAAACGCACGTAGCCCACCCAGTTTCTCAGCATTTTTTAAAACGAGTTTAGCATTTTTGTGAGGGGGTTTCTGTGTGTGATGACAGTTAATAATTTGTAATGATTTTCATGAGCTTCGTCCCCCCCAGTTTCTCAAACCTATCTGCGCGCCTGCAGGTCGGCAAGGACTGGTGACCACAGACACAAACATTTGAAGGTAAAGGTATGTCTGCTTGTGTTTGAGTTTTTGCTACAATAACACCACTCTGTTAGATTTTATACAATGCAGAAGGAGAGCAATTGGAATGCTGAGATTTCAATTAGTTCACTTTGTTCCAGTTTGTATTTTAAGTGTATAATTGTCAAAAATATAAGAAAAGCATAAATAATACAAGTTTTCTAAATGTGACCTCAAGGCGATGCTACAAAAGCACAAATAAATCCATTTACAAAACAAAAAGAAACGAGGCTGATTCTTCATAACTCCCATGAAACCAGCTGATCAAGAGGAGGAGGATCAGGATTCATCACCATTTATCCATCTGCCAGGGAGCAAGACAGAGTGACAAGTGATCATCAAACATGAGGGAACACAGCCCAAAAGCAGAGTAAATCCGCAGCTTCAAGAAGGTGTCAGCAGTGTTTCCTTGTGGCCCCTGGGGAGAGCTGAAGAGAGCGTGCATCAGATCATGGATCAGAGGGAAATGAGTTATTTACACAGCGTCTTGAAGAAAGCTGCCAAATGAAAATAAAATGTTGAAAAAGAAGGGGGAATTGAAATGTGTAAACACAGAGTAGGGGGGTAGAAAACTGCACACTCAAAACAGAATACATTTACAATAAGTATGATGCATGGAAGCACAACACCACAGAACAACATGAACTGGCAGAAGAAAGCCAGCAGGGTTCAAGTCTTCCAAAAGAATACTGCATCTAATCCAAGAGCGGGTATTTAAGATATTTAAACTCAGCCAGCCTTGTTGTACCCATAGACAGTATAAACATGGATGTGATATCCATGACCTCACCCACATGTTCCGGAGGAGCCATGGCTCTGGCCGCAGCTAAAAATCAGTGAACACGTGGATCATCAGCGGACCTGAAGCAGGCTGAATGATGCCTGGGTGCTCAAAAAAGGGAATTCAATCAATATATAGCAAAAAATTCATACAAACTATTGTATATGAATATGCATGAGCATAGTGAGCTATGACACCATGCATCGTATAGAATTTGTCACAAACATCTGTGATGTTAATTCATTTGCAACTTATTTCATCTTTATCCCACCAAAATCTCCAATTTCCGTAAAACAATATCTACTTGTGGCAAATGTAGCATTCTAAAACTTCTTGGTGGTTGTGTTTAGACATTTACAGCACTCGATTAAATAAAGAGTATTTTTTAACCTGGGACCTATTTTCCAGTCTCTTTGTGTCTGAGTGACAAGTGGAGAAAATAAGTTTTAACGTAGCCCCGAAACGGACTGTAGCATGTAATCCTTCTGGGATTTCTGGTTTTCACACATTAGAGATCTTTCCAAAGTCGCGCAAGAAGACACACTAACAGATTGAGGCAGCAGTGGGCCAGAAACTCCTCTGTTCTGGGAGGTGAAATTACTTTGAACAGAGCGATATAACTGCTGATTGTGGTTAAACAAAAAGGATCCTTTCCATAATGTTTTCAGACACTTAGAATAAAAATCTGAACTTGTTAGTGGCACAAGTTTTAATGGATTAATGTCCTTCAACCTTTTGCAATTTACATTGTGGTACAAATGATGTTCATCTATGCAGGCGCGCAGATAGGTTTGAGAAACTGGGGGGGACGAAGCTGCCCCCAATGCGAGGTATTTACATGTAGGCTACAGGCTACGCGGAGACAGAAGGCGAAAGTTTGTCTCTTGCCTCGTACGATTTTACTTTCACGAGAGGACATTGCTTCGAGACTCTCAGAAATGCAATGTGGTGTGATGAAGTATATATTTAAAAAGTACAATTTACTTACAGAAGTGACTTTTTGAAAAAATGACGCAATAGTCTTTTGCTTTTTTGTTGTCCTTCTCATCATGCCATGCCGTGCTGAACGTGCAGCTAGCTGTCCAAGTGATCAGTTGGTAACCGTGGCAACCAAAGTCGACGACGACTCCACACTCTTTGCTGCACAGTCCAAACGAGTCACTTGCTTGATGCGTACGCGTTGTTACACACAACGCATGCACATCAGCACACACCTCAGTAAACCAAATATTATGTTAATTCATATTTTGGTTTCCTCGTGATGCTTGAATCAGAAGATTTGAAGAAGACAAAGTTTAAAAAAACAAACAAAAAAAAACAAAACGTTAAGCTACATAAAAGTGGGTGGGACGGATCTACGGTCATTCAAAAGTGGGGGTGTCATGACACACCTGACACACCCACTATCTGCGCCCCTGCATCTATGATGATACTTGTCGAGACCCATCCTCGCTGTGTCGTATTTTCACAAATGTAATAGAGTCATCAATTCTTGTATCCACGTTTAAAAAAAGCTTGCAGCTTTTCTTTTTCAGATTTGTGGTTACAGTTAATAAAAAGGTGAACGTTAATTACAGGTCTCTGAAAGGAAGCACACTCACTGATCATTCAGCCTGACCTCTCTGGTCTGCAATTTGACTGTGCTTTCTCCAACAATGCGAAACTCTTTTACCCAAAGCAAAATAAGCTGTGCAACAGGGCCACCCACTTTGTGTCACAGGTTATTAAAGCAACATTGTTTAACTTCTCAATCATAAAACAACAGTTTTGAAATCATTTTGATGCTACACTGACTTGTGCACCTCACCACTGTGTAACTTTGTGCTTCAGGTACGATCATCTAAAAGTGTGTTACTTTACAGTATGACACTAAACGCACACCACCAACTATTTCACTGATTCTGGTGAAACTGGATCATATTTTATGGAGAAAATGTTTTCTGGTTTTCCCTGTGATGTCCTCCAGCTGCTTCGCCTCGACTTCTTGATTGACAGTGAAGTAAACTGCTGTAAACTGTAGCTGCTGTTAGCTAATGTTAGCTCAGTTTATTAGCCCAGCTGCCTGGACTGTGAGCTGAGAGCACTGGGGGAGTGTTAGTGTTTGTACCACAGGCGTTTTAGACTACTGGGAAGAAGAAGAGGAGGTTTTCAGGCCTTTGCACTGAGTAATTCAGTTGGGGGGCAGAGCCGGTGTCGTGCAAGAACAGGAGCCGGGCGAGCAGGCAACGTAACTGGGCTCAGCAGCCTCTATGGACATATTGACAAAGGTGAAGAGACAGAAGAGGACATTGATGGGGGAAGTGAAGCAGAGGAAAGGTGAGAGTGAGTGAGCAAGAAGCTGCCAGAGAAGTGTAAATCTGGGACTGACTTTTAGTCGTTGGTTTAGGATGCATTGCTTGAAAACATACTCTGTACTTTAACTCCATTCATTCAAAGACTGTGGAGACATTTAGTTTCATTATGTCACAGTGTAAATCTATGAGTAGGTCTACTGTCAGCCCTGTTTTAAGAACTCAAGTAGCTTTAACCAGCTGTGGCCCAGACAGCAGTTTTAATTAATCACACACACACAGCTGGAGCCCCAGATACTCATGCACATGTCTACATCTATTTCACTCTCAAGTCATTAACAACAAGCTGGTGATTTATGCCCAGTAACAAGCACAAATGCATTTCCCTCTGATGGTGTAGTTTTTTTAATAGTTTATCTTCTAAAGCTTTATGCACTGAGACAATATTTGACGGATAACCCACAAAGACACACAATGATTTCCCTCAGGCTCCTTCTACGAGCCACTTCAGCATAGAGAGAAAAGTCAAACAGCTCTAACACTATTTCAAAAATATGTATATCTGAAAATTAATCGACATCTGGAGGTAATGAAATTCTGCCCTTTTCCCTGATGGCATTCAAGCTCTTGATGCAAAGTCTTATCCTTCGGCACAGCGTCAGTTTTTCACTTTTATTTCACGGTCATCTTTTCAAATCGCCTCCAGTTTATGAAACACAAAATACAGAAAACATAGAGCGGCATTTATTTAGTGTGACTGTACATGTCACAGACTATCAAACACAGTTCTGGTGAGACCTTGAGCTCAAACGCGCTTTGAATTACAAATAACATCCTGTATTGAGACATACAGTATGACATTCTTTGATATATTTTAAAGACTATAAAATTATTTGCATTTATTTTCCATACAGAGAACTGCCTCCTGCTATTAAAAACTCACCCAGCCAACCTTGTTCTACCCATAGACAGTATAAAGAAGCTGTGGCTCTTGCGGCCGCCATCTTGGCGAAGGCATGGTGTGTGGGTGAAGCTGGTGTGGGCTGAATGAAGCCTGGTTGCTGCTGCAGAACCTGTCAATCATCAGTCTGGCAGCCACACTGTTAATTATGCAAAACTTAAAGCCTTAATATAATTTGAACAGGTTCTATCTAAATTCAGTCTCAGTTCAGTCGCCATTAAAAGAAGAAGAAAGAAATTAGCTGTAGAGACCAAAACTTGTTTTTCGTACCAGGCTGTAAACATGTTTATTTATGGGCATTTTAACATGGGGGCTTACTGTATGGAGCTTAGCTAGTTCTGTAGCCAGCCTCAAGTGGTTGTTTGAGGAACCGCGGCTGCAGTTTGTGGCACTTCTGCATTGGCTTCACTTCACAGCCACGAAGGCTGCAGCTTGGTTGTGCCCTTTAATTTAGGTGCAGCATGTTTCTGAGTTAGCCTAGATACGCCAAACTTAATTCTGACTCTAGATAGGGATTCCCTCATTTTCTCCTTCATGCTAGGAAGGAGAATGTGAAGAGAGGGGGTTGCAATCAGCAACTACACCACCAGAAGTCACTAACTGATAGACACTGGTTAATAAAAAAGATTATTGTTCATAATGCATTTAAATATAAATAGTACTTTTCTTTGTATCAGCATTTGTACTGCACATATCGTGATGTTTCTGCTCCTGTTAACAGCATTATAATAATCTACAGCAACATCTTATACATAATTAACTGGAAGATAAATGTCATGCAGATCAATTGGTTTTATTGATCCATACCATACAGTGGATGGTTATGTGTGTTTACACATCGATGAAATGATCCAGAGGAAGAGAAAACTGCTCAGAGGTTCCTAAACAAATGACTTTGTAGAATGAATGAATGTCTATGTAAGAAAAATCAAATGCTTTATAACTGGTGAGACAAAATGGCATCACATTCAACACTCTGTTTCTGCAAACGATTGTGTGGCTAGTTATGGTGACTGCTAACTCAATACTGAAATATAATGAGGGCTATCAGAAGAAACATAATGACTGTGTCGGACTCTGAGGAAACATACTCACTCCTGATAATTACTTAATTAGAAAAAATACTTCACCGGAGGTGTTACAATCATATTAAATCCTGTTCTTCTCATCAGTTTTATTTTAGAATATTTATGTTGTAGGACTGCGTCATATCTCAGCCATCCGAGGGCTTGAAATTAGCCACTGATAGGGAAAGGAAAAGAAAAAAAAAAACTCCTTGAGTGCTTCCACACTAATGGGAAAAAAAGATGGGGATATTCATTTGAGCAAGACTAATTTTACCTGACATCATTTTCACAGGGCAAACAACCATCGGCACATTAGGGCAGGATCTGACACGGCTATGCACACTAACTTGTTGACAGGGCATGTTCCAGCATATATTAAAAGACAATTCTCACTACTAATTACATTAACCTACCTCTTCTCCCAAACTAATCCAGTTTGCACAGGCTTTATACCGCAACAAAATACTGTCAGATCCAAACACGGTCACGTTAACTCTTGTGGTGATTCAGAATGCTGCTGTCCGCTAAGTAATGTACAGTACGTTAAGGTCTGTCCTCCCCAAGGTTATGAGTACATGGTGGTACATCTCGTATCAGCTGGGGCAGACCAGGATGCTCCTGGAGTCATATCTATCTATATCTCCACTGCTGGGTTTCATAGAAGTGGTCAAGTTTACTTTGACTCTGACTTTATTTCATAAATGATTAATTCATTGTAATTAAAGTGATGACTACGTGGTCGGACACATTTAAGATTAATATAGCCAAGATATGCAAATGAAGTCTTTAGTACCTTTGCATGAGTAGATGTTGTCCTCCATGAGTCAGAGGCAAAATGAGTCATTTATGCAGCTACAGTGTTAAAAATATGGAGAAGAATGAGTCAACTTTATGAACAAAACTCCAAAATATTGGAAACAATAACAAACGAGGGAGGAAATCATTAAAAAAAGCTTTATTATTAGTGGCTAAATCATTAAAAATAAAAAATAAAAAGCCAACAGGTCTTCATCGGAACTTTAAAGAAAAAAAACTTTTTTTCTTATGATTTCCTTTTTCATAATTTGTTCCTAATAACTTTGTTGAAGAATGTTTTAAAGGATAATTAGCATTGCATGGTGGGCACTGTGGTTGTGTTATGGGTGACAAAAAAAAAAACTCTTCCCAAATTGTTGCTATGGATTTGTGTCACAGCAATAAACAAGCGTCTCTCAAATATTTGATTTTCTGTCCAGCCCTCTGATACATGGTAGATAAACCAAGATGAATGTGGCAACAGATTCACTGGGAACAGTGAAGTCTTTGACTCTCAGCTGTGGTTTTATGACTAATCGTGCAATAGATGTGGACTGTTAAAAAACAGGATGTAATAGCCTCACCAAAAAGTTTGGTGAGAGGTTACAAACAGGGTGAAATTAGAGTTCCAAAAATGGACAAATGTTCCAGACAGGATAGTTTAAAAGACGATTTAGCACAGAGTGATCTGTGTGTGATTATTTTTTGCAAATAAACTCCAAATGCACAGGTCAGAGCTGTTGCTTCCTTCTTGTTGCTTTGAAATTGTGAGCACAAAAAAAGGTAACAAAACAAGCCTAATAATAATTTCAATGAAATGACATGCTCAGGATGTTGATTATTTCGGCTCAGAAAAGACACAGCATTTCATTGAACCATCTGATACCAACAGATGAATGATGTGTGTTTCTTTGACGAGCGTCTCTTCTTCCCTCTCAAACCTCATGAGTCATTTTGCTGATGTGAAAAAAACAAAAACACAACCTTGACAGCTTTGTGCTTTTCTTTGGTCATTGCTCCGATATGACACAGACTCAATTCGGTTTAGTTTCACTTGACATTTTTCACATGGTCATACATGCTCTGCCTGCACTGCTCAGTTTGATTACTGGTGCATTAAACTAAGACTGATGTCCCAGTTCCATACTGTGTGCTGACACTAGGGGATAGTTTGGGTTTCAGATGTTAAATAGGACAATATCAACTGTCAATAGAAATATAGGTAAGGTGAATGAGTTTTAATGAATGATTCTTGGCTGTTTCAGTTTTATTTATTTAGTTTTATTTTTTAAAGCCTTGAATAGTGCGTGCAGACCTTCATTGATAAGTTAGACCAGCCTGCATGTAGCCTGAGAGGCGAGACCAAGGCAATAACAAACATTTATTTTGTCACTTAAGTTTCAACAGACTGTAAACCTGTTAAGAGTGTAGTGTTATTCTTGCAGACTATACATTGGGAGCATTGACTCCACAGTCCAGATTTTGATATTTTTGTGTATCTGAGGCAGAATTCTGACCTCATGGCAGCATTAGATGTAAAATGGAGGTCATCAAGAAAAATAAGGCCATCCAATCAATAGAAATTACCGTCAGAGGCCAAACGGTTGGTAGAGGGACATGAATTTCACCCCACATTCATAGCATGACTGTCTTGATGATGACGCGTTGGTTCTGGATCTAAGTTTAAGACTGAACCACGTCAACATCTTGAAGCCTCCACCCTCCCTCCTGCTAGCAAAGCAAAACAGCAAATAATTCTGTTGTGTCACTGCTGTCAGCTGAGTCCACTTTAATACTGCAGCATTGTTTTGGCTCAGTTACGGCTCTCTGCAGCCCAGACACAAACACAGCCACCGCACACCGAGCAGGTTTCCTCCGGAGGAGTTATGAACCATTTAACAATCCAAAAGCTCTTTATAGCTTTCAATTGCCAAGTAACTCTTTCTTCTAAATCTTTTTTTAACTCTAGTTTTTCTGCATCTTCATAATTGATTTTGTGTTCAGTCTTAGTGTTGTATTATCCTCTGAATCATGACCGCTAAGACCTCTGCGTCAACCTCACAGGGCTGCTAAGGACTCACTGCAACAACAGTAAATAAAAACAAATGCTGATGAAATGAGAATGCACAGCAGTGAGACAGCCAGAGAGTCAGCAGCCACATTCTAGGGGAAGATGGATGAGAAATATTTATCAAAAAGCCAATATGTACTTTTTTTTCTGTGTTGTGAAGCTTCATCACAAACACAACATGGACAGAAACTTCACTGCGGCAATGAAAAAAAATGTACTCTAATGCCATTCGTGGCTTCATAAACTTTCATTTCTTTCTATCGTCTTGTGTCAGAAACGTCACCGCCATAAAGTCAAATCGAGGTAAAGTGGTCTGTCATCTCTTACCGCACGTCCACTGCGTCCTCCATGACTGTCATGTCCGTCTTGCACTTGGCTGAGGGGTTGATGGCGAGCTCAGCAGGGGGGATGACAAAGCTTTTACTCAACGGTAGCCACATTCCTTCACCAAGAGTGTACGTGAACCTGCAGAGGACAAGAAGGGCGGATAAGGCAAGTAAGGTTACAGGGTTAGGCTTTTCAATAACAGCAGAGGAACAAGGTAAGTCAGTGGAATGCAGCCGAGAACATGTTTACATGTTTTCAAGAAAACTCTCAAGAACAGGATAAGACATCTAGAAGTGATTTAGCAGAAGTTTCCGGTATTATTGGTCTCGACTAACACAAGAATGAATTGTTTACAATATTTTTTGTCAATTTGTTCACTAAAAAAGGGCAAATAAGTCAGTGAGTTTTCATCAACACTCAAATATTAATGTGTTAAGAGTTGACTAAAATAAGAAGGATTGAGTTAAATAAATATAAAGTCAATGTATAGGACATGATGGTATACACAGTACAATGGTAGAAATGTGTCCAGTAGACATTTGGTAGTACTGGTTCCACAATAGGAACTATCCCTTAGTGTCTAACTGGATACTCATGTGACCTTGCAAAGACAACACCCTCGCAAGGTGACATGATTTAGACAACAGGACTGCTCAGGACTGGTCCTCACACACCATGAGAGTGACAATTGGTGGTTATAATGTATCTCTGAGGTGGTTTGACAAGAAACTGACATAAAACATAAAACAAAAATATGGAGCAGGGACCATAAATTCCTTTTTGAAACAAAGTTAATAACTGTTTTTGTCTTTGTTTTGAAACATTGTCTCACGAGAGGAAATTGCTTTTATAGAAGTTCCAAATACAATAAGGACATCATCAAATGCTATTTGAATCTATTCCTATTCATAGAGCAATTACTGTATCGTGATATATACAATTACTATGGCTTTGACTGGGAACAGTAGGTGCCAGTCTATCTCAACACTGTGGGTGACCAGGGTTGAAGAGACCTGTTGCTGCCTGCTTAGACATAATAGATAGCTGCCGTTGACGGTCCAATTGACATAAACAGACATCTGTGTCTCCAGACTAGTATTTGTTGACAATAACACCTGCATGGGTAAAGACATTCACTTCTAATTCTGGGCGTATAGCATTTGTGGTGTTATCTTTGGGTTTAAAGTCTATCCACCAGCATGAGTTTAGCAGAATGTGAGACCGACACAGGCACTTCTGATGAACTTATTAGAGTGTCTCTAATTCTCCTTGATCAAGCGTCAGTAAATAATACAGCATAAGACATCAGACGCTCCTGAACACTTTCTTCCCTCCTGACCTCACCATTGACCACTGATTCCAGCCATTTCTCCACAACAATATACCCTGATAGAAGATTGTGGCCTTTTGGCCCACCCCTTACTAAATATGACTGAAACACATGGACCAAGTACACGGCTAAATCTAACAATTTTATCTGTCATTTTTTATCTCTCTCAAAAGTCAGCAGAGTCTCCAAAGTGGGCAGACTTCATCTTCTGGAGAAGATGTTACCCGGAGACTCAGAGTCAGTCAAAATGACTAACTGATCTTCAAATGTGAAAACTGTGTCGAGCCCCTTTAAGTGAACTCCATTGTCTTCTTCTTGTGTGAAAATAACCATCAGGTCACATCAAAATGGCCACTTTTCAAAGATGAATGTGTTTTGCTGCATCGCCTACAGTTGGTTAAAGGTTATTTATTTTAGCTTTGAGTGAAGCTATCCCTTTTGCATAACTCTTTCCCGAGCAGAAGGACACTGTGTGCTAATGGACGCAATGCATACCAAATGAGAAACCCTGACAAAGACTGGCCAATAAGAGTTTCCCCCTGAGACAAAACAGGGCTATAAATCTGTAAACAACAGATGTCTGGAATGAGGCCTTTAAAACAATTCTTTATTTGTGAGTCAATGAATATCATCAATCTTTGAAGACTCACATGCACATAAATGTAATACTTCCAACTTTAAGTTAAACAGTACATGCTGATTAGCATCAAATGCATTATTAGTGATGATGAATTATGCATGGATACTTGTAGCACAAAAGAGGAGAACTTGTTGATTAAATGGTTAACAACCATTTTTTATGCAGACTAAACACATTTCCTCATTCACGATTGTTCAATTTGCATTTTATAAAATGCTAACTTAGCATAAGGAAAGGGCAATATACTGTGGGGACTGCATGCATTACCTTTCTCTTTAAGAACAGAATGATTAAACCTTTGTAGAAATGGAGCATTTAATTACATTCACCTAATTACTCCTTTTGTTCCAAACTCAAGTTTTCTGTGGATCAAAGTGCTGCTGTTCTTTCATTTACTGTAAAGCACTGTGTTCTAGCAAGTTATTATAAGGAGGGAAGTCTATTAAAATGGTAATGTTTCTGTTTCATTTTTTTCCAGAAGCTGTTGGGAGTTCTCTCATAAGTCATTTCACCATCTCTTATGGGACTGAGTACAACAGGAGGACTGAAATTCCCTGTGATGTAGGATGACGTATATGGGCGACCACAGGACAAATTAGCAGCCACTTAACGAGCTCTGCTTCATAATAGACAACTTGGGACTGGTGTGCTGCTATACGACTTATTTGGTTCACCCTAAGAGAAACTGGAGGTGGAAAACACTAAGAGTTCCCGGGAGAAAACAGTTGTTGAGTGGAAAACATGTTTGCAGTCCTCGGAGGAACCCCCTGGCGGTTAATACTGTGTGAATGGCAAACACTGTGTTTGAATGCTGACTCTCAGCATTTGCATCCTCTGTTTCATTTCACTCTCTATACCACTGTGATTCTAATTGCCTCATTTACTTCTGTGTTTAATGGTAATATCTGCTTAGGCAAACAAGACGGTGGCCTCATGGCTCTCCAAGCAATTGCTGGTCTTCAAGGTTTTTTTTTCCCTGAATGTCTACAGCCGGCGATGCTGTTTGCCAGTGTTCAGAGCCAGAGCCTGGAACGTTTAAATTAGGATGGATGGCTGGATGGGTGGGTTGGAGCAGTCTTAGGACAAAGACATTTTAAAACCCCATGCCTGGATGGAGTGAGAAGAGTAGGGCGGAAGACATGCAAGCAGGGAGAGCAACACATCAAAGCACTTCCAGGAGATATTAGCGCAATGTCAGCTTCTTCTGTCTGTTCCCAAAGTTAAGTCAACACTGGGAGCCACACCGACTCCACGGGTTCTCTTTTTTTATTGTAAGCAGTAGCACAAACACTCCTTTGTTGTTTTTTGCTACTGTACTGTCATGGAAGAGGTCGGAGACTTGTAATGAAGGCAGCAGCATGTCAGTTCTCAAGTCAGCGAATAAACCATATTGGGAAGAAAAGCCGTTTTAAACATTGTGAGGTACCGCTGTCACAGACAAGTGCCCTGCTCTATGTTTCTTTGTGAAATGGACCCCAGTAAGATCCTGTTAACTTTATGTGGCATATTTACTGTCATGAAACACAGGGCGAAAAGTTATTGAGCATGTTAAACATCAGAACGTATTGTGAGAGTGCTTTTTAATGACATTTTTGCTCTTTTTGAAGCAGCATTCAGTGATTTTAGGCCACTCGGGGGGCAGAGGAACAAGCTGTAGAACAACAACAACATCAGTTGTCAGAGTGAAACTCATCCAGCAAACACATTTGGAAAGGTGTTTCTGGCTCCCTCGCGAAAAGTGTCCTGTTAAAATATTTTTGACAGATAACTGTCCAACTAGCTCCTCTCTGGGATTAGGTTTTTCACTCTCTGATGACTGTTTGTGATATGTGAGAGGAGTTGCTCATAGTGACAAACTCTCAGCTCTACAGAGCTTTTTAGTTTGGGTTTTAGAGACAGTAACTTAACTTTACTGTTTGGTTCATTCTCACTGCCCTCGTCAACTCTGTTTCCAACATCACTGGTGATCGCTGGTGATCGAGATACAGTATGTCCTTCAGTTGTTGGAGGAGACCGAGACAGAGCAAAAAGCTAAAAGGCTGCACTTACATTTGGTTGGTTGACACAAACTCAAGTCGAAATTAAGGTTTGATTTGCTAATACATCAACACAATATGTCAGTGGTATGGTTACAGCTTGTTACACTTCAGTAGGGATGGCTGGAGAGAGTCTAACTTACTGTTTAGGCCTTTTTTCTGTTGTTCATGTGATCACACTTTGACATCATCATCATCATTATTATTACTATAATTGTCCAGGTATTAGTTGCTGTCTTCCATGGCCAAGTGAATTTTCTCTTGTTAACATGTCGCTCTGAAATTAAAACTAGATTCTCAACACTGGAACACATTGATTATCTGACCTGAGGGAAAGTAAGGTGATTCTGCTTTTCCAATTTGAACCCGGTTACATAACGCCTTTAAAAGGCAGCAGACAAAGCTACAGAAGGCTCACAGTCCCACCTTAACCACGAGGGATAAAGGAGAATCAAAGCAGGCGTACCGGAACTATAACAAGTTATTTGACTGTACAATCTTTTGTGCAGCATGCATTGTGCTGAGGAAAACGTAGTTGGATAAAACAAAGTTTTGTGAAGTTCTCTTACCTGAAAATGCGATCAGAGGGCTGTTCTCCCATCACAAGATCAAAACCGCGCTGGAAGATGGTGTAAGGCCAGGGACTAGCATGAAAAAAGAGAATAGATCAGAGGGAGAAACAAAAAAGACGAGAGAGAATAAAACTGTGTTAAAATCAAAGCAAGAGAAGCGTTAAATTTTTCAGTGCACCCACCTGGCCAATCTAAACCCCCTAAAATCACGAGCCATGGTTCAGTGTCTGACTTCAACTCATTTCCCGCCTTCCAGAGCTCCTCGAATCAAAAGCAGCATCGCGGTGTGTGCTGTGTGTAAACATGCTGATTGAAAAATGTGTTCTCCACCAGATGACATGCAATGTGACTTTGACTCATATCTATTTACCTACCAGAGGGGGTGGAGAGAAGGGGATGAGAGAGGGTGACAGGGTGAGGTGGAATGGGAGAAAGAGACACACAGAAAGAGGGAGAGACAGAGGTGATGGAGAGAGCAGACGGTGAAAAAAGAGACAAAGAGAATGAGAGAGGAGGGGAGGAGACAGATGCCAAGAGGCAGAAGTGAGAGTGGGAGAATGATGGAGATTAATGGGGAGTGGCAGCTCGGGGACTAAACTGTGAGAAGTGACAGGAGCCCGATGTCATTCTGAGCAAACTCCAACACTACTGTAAGCAAAAAGACCATGGAGGAAGAGGGGAGCGGCTTCCATGCCACAGGCGGTGGTCATTAAACATTTAAGTCAGCCTGGGGTGCCCACTCTGTCACACTGTGACAGGGACTCAAGGAGACCACCGGGGAAATGAGATCCAGAGGTGCACAGCTGGGTGGGCTAAGATTTCTCCAAAAAATGTAGACCAGGGAAAAAATCTCCATTTTTGAGCTTGCACTGAGGCTGCTGTGGAATACAGTCTGCTTCTCAATTTAACGTTTACTGCATGAGGAGATGATTTAAGGTGGTGACTAACATTTTGTCAGTTTCAATGATAATGTGACGTGTGTTTAAAGAAATGTAATCTCTCATCTATATGACAGTGTAGTCCGAATAAACATGTTAAACAGCTAAAATGAAACAAATCTCTGCTTCCTGGAACAATTATACACTTTCACAGTGACTCAATTTAACCAATTAATTATTCAAAAAATAATAATAAAAGTCATTTTGCATTTAAATTAAGCATTAATCATTGGTTTTTCAAATGTAACTACATGAAAAATAAAGCTTTAAAAGTTATATTCTGACATTTCACAGTTCAGTTATTTCCTGCTTCAACATTTAACATTTCCATTTAGTCATCAGTCCAACCTACAGAGAAGCAACAATGAGCTCTGATTGGCCGGCTGTTGTGTCTTATTGTTGCAGCCTCCATACAAATGAGTTGATATTCCAAACAGGAAACAGTTACAAAGAGCCACATGATAAATTAAACACTTGTTCCTTACTCATATTATCACACTATCTTTGTCATTTGACATGAAATCCCATAATACACCAGAATCAGTGTCCTTTGAGTCAACACTACCTGTCTTATTTGATGGGGGCAGTAGCACCCTGAGTGGTCACCCAGTGGTTGGCACCGTGGCTGCGATGTTAGCCAAATGTCAAGGACTTTTTAACAAGCGGATGTGAACCCAATTAACGGTTTATGTGACTTCCTGGGACGAAGTCTGAAACAGCATTTTTCAACGCCAAAAGATATCCAGTCATCACTTGGAATCATTATTGTAATACAGAAAAAGTGACCTTGCACCCAAAGAGATGAGTACACCTAAAAGCATGATGAAGCACCCGCAACTTTACTGACTCCCCATTGGCTGAAAAGTCATTTACTGATGCTGCTAAAATTCATACAGCTGTGTCTTTTTTTGGTCCTCTGACTGAAAGTGTTTCCACAGATTTGAGACATAATGATCAATGTGGGGTGTACAGAACCTCTCAGCCAATGAAAAAAGGATATGGATCTGAACAATTATGTAAGCAGCAAACCTGCATAACACAGTGGAGCTGCTGTAAATGTGAAAGAAATTAAATCTTATAAAAAACGTCATCGCATAGATGCATTATAGGCAGTGGGACTCTTTTTGATTTTGACCTCTCTCTCTTTAATCTGTCTCTGAGTCCCCCAACTCTTCACAAGTGCAATATTAAATATCAGGATTACCTCTTTAATTGTTCACAAATTGATAAACAAAGCACAGTAATGCTTTCAAGGTTCAAAGTTTCAAGGTTTTAGTGCTTTACACTAAGAAGTGTAATATGCGATTAAAATATTAAAACAAAAATGAATATGTGAATAAGAGACAGGATTTATTAGTATTTCTGGGAATGGTGTGACAGTGAGGGGTATAGGAGCAGAATGAGGACTGAAGATATCAGATGTACTCTGCTGCTCTAAAAACAAATAAAAGGATCTTTAAAAAAATCAATTCTGTTTTGACTGTGAACAATTAGAGAGACACAAGAGCCTGGAGGGGATTTGTGGGCAATGTGTTGCAGTAGTCAAGATGCGAAGCAATAAAAACATGTCAAATAGTCTCCAGATCACCAAAAGAGCCAGATGTTTTGGAAAGAAACACTTCAACCATGACATAATTTATGAGTTTGTTAGATTTGAGGTCAGGATCAAGAATGATGTCACACACAGGACCAATCTAAACCTTTGTTACAGAGAGAGAACTTTATTTATCACCATGAAGTAAATATGTCAGAGCCACATCTTCTGCCCTTCTGTCCGTGTGGTTAGTGATAGAAAAGTAATGTTTTATTTAAGTAGACACAAATCTCTCAAATTTTTATTTTGTCATTCAGCAAATGACGTCCTGAAGTGTATCTACAGTAGGCAAATCTGTATTTTATGTTTACAGCTGATCAGTTGTGTGTAAATCTGTGTAGTTGATCTCCTGTAGTCTTGTCTGATTCAGAATATTCATTTTCGTTGGCAACATCACAGATCATTTTATCTCTCCAACCAAATAAGCAGCCTTGTTTGATGTGTAGGAGGATTCCCTTGTTTTAAATGATTTTTTTCCACCATTTCTTCTGCCTGATAATGAGCAATCATAAACCATCATGAGCTGATTATCGTAACTCACCCCTGATTGGGCCCCCACTCACTGCGGATGCAGAGATGCTTGTGGACCGGGTCCTTCATATAGCCGTCGAGGCAAAGACATTCTCCTGCAAACAGAAAGGCAGTGATTCAATCATATGTTCATTACCGTTCAAGCCTTTTCCAATTCAGTCGAGAAGTCCCTCTGGTCCTCTTCATTTATTTTACTCCATAAGAGCTATCCCAGAGATCATCCTCTTAGAGAACTGTAGCTCGTCTCGTATTTTTAATGATGCAGTCGGTTTCTTTCAGATATTTGAGTAGTATTTTGGGCCAAATTTGTCAGCAAAAGCTTACAAAGTTTTCCAGCAGGAACACTTTTCATCAGCTCTTTCAGTGCAATGCAGCAGGTCTATAAATGGAAACTCATGGCTGATGGCAACTAATGAAAGTGATGGCGTTCCCCACTGTGCATCATGCCAGCGACACGTTTGACAAGGACACAATATGTGAAACAATGGCTCGCTGCCACGCGGCTATCACATGAACCTGGGTGGGTTTGATTGACAGTCCTCAGTCTGCATGGTGCATTTTCTGAGACATAAAGCATAAAAAAACTCACAAACAGCACAGATAGAAATGTTTTACACTTATTCTTTATTCGTCTCTTTTGAACAATGCAAACCCAAGGGCTCCTCCAATAAATGCTTCCACTCCTAAACCCTGACACAGGCACAATACAGAACAACTATTTTGAGTTACAGTCACAGTTACGGGGTTCATATGCTTCAATTAATTGGCAACACTTCACAAATGGACTAAAATAAATGTTCTTATTTGATCACCCTTTAGAGAGCGGAGAAAAAAACAACAGTATTTTATATTTCTGTGTCAAACCAGCATTTAGCTAGCTGATTTGCTGGCAAAGTTAGTGGTCGGTCAATCAGTTAGCGAGCCAAGTAATTTGTTGGACTCTGGTGTCTGATTAACACGCGCATGCTCAGAACTAATTAATGGTTAGCCTGCCAGCTACAGTAGTTTGCCAGCTAGCTATTGTGAAATATTGTTACACCTGTAACAGTGAGTCACAGTGATTCAGTGTTGGATTTATTTTAGAGTTTCTAAAATGCAGTGAAAACAAACCAGTTCTTGGCAGTTCCTAACTTTTTACTAAGTGCACAGTGGAAAACAAAGCCATACATCCTCAAAGTAAATACTGAAGTTAACTTTAAATCATTAATCCAGATGTCTAGATTTAATAAACTCGGTTTATGTTAGTGTTATCTTCCTGGTCCCATTGGCTTGAATAACATCCCCTACCTAAAAGGGAAGTGATTAGATCAGTGATTAGTCTAATGAATAGACACTTGGCACTGTCATTATTTACTAAAGCAAAGCTTTTCTGGGGCTGAGATTTCACAAAATCCACTTAGCACTCCGGCCTGAGGCAACATTTTGGGGCAATTGCTAATGGGATCGCACGCAACACTACTCAACTGTACTGCCTACAAATGGCACACAAAGTGTTTGTAAAGCTCAGGTTCAGGACCTCGAGTGGGATTGTTTGATATGCAGACAGGGTAGCCGAATATTCCTAAAACAGTCTATTGGTATTTGTTTGATCCAGAACATTAAGGTGGTTGGGGTGTGGATTCAGCATCCTCCTGATAAGTGAAGCTGTTTAGCAAAGAACAGTGAAGCATCAGCTTTTGGTTCTGCTGTCAGCTCCCAGGAGAAATGTTGGCCTTGACTTGGCTCAGTGTGATTGATGGGGCTTCACCTTTGGTTTAGAGAGTTACTCAGGAGTAACATGTACAACATGCTCTGCACATGCTCAATAGGAGGCAAGTGAAGGGCACAGTCCCTAGGCTTTTATACACCACTGTTAATAGAAAAGGTCAACTGTCAGTACCTGCCAGGCTAAAGTAAATCATATTCACGGATTTTCCTGCTCATGTTACTGGATGAACAGAAAATGCTGTCTGTACTTCATGAGACATGTTCAAGAGAATCTGTGTGTTAAGTCCGTGTTCTAAAAACTAAGATCGAGATCTAAAGGATGTGTGCAGACTGAATCCTACTCAAGGCAACGGCAGAAAGAGAACAGAGTACTGAACTCAAAATGCAGAGGCTTGACAAACATCCAACATCCATTTATCTTTTTTTCTGAATGAACAATGCAAAGAAATTTAAGAGCTTCAATTGTTTGAGTTGCTTAGCCAGAAGTAAGTAAAGGGGATGAAAGAAAATTACTAAACATCTTGTCGGTACAAGGCTGACATCCAAGTAAGAAACACTGTTTAAAGTTTTGGATCAAGAAGAACAGTGTAACTGATACAACCTGGTACTTTTTACTTTCATAGTTTGGGCCATTGGGTTCATCTGTTATGACAAGCAAATTCAGATGATCAGGTTTTATTCAAGCCAACAGTTGAACAGGCAAGTTGACTGAAACCTGTAATTCTAAAGGACTGACCACAGCCTGGAACTGGTCCATGCAGTGTTGGCTCGTTAGCAGCTCTGCCATACCTTATCCATGTTCCTTAACCACTGCTCACTCAACTGAATCGTATCTCATGTCAGAACAAAGACACAGTGTTAGTCTGTGAGACTGGTCTTGATTTGCTCGCTGAACCAAAAACACATGTATGTAAGGGCTGGCAGCAGTCCCTATGGTAGCTCGGTGTTGAACCCTGACGTTGGCATACAAAACATGGTAGATCTCAAAATCTATCCTAATTGTGGACAGTGTCCTGAGAAGTTGGATTACTTTAGACTTTTTTACAACCCGTCTGACTTTTTATGCTGCTTGACCTGTTAGTTTTCTTTTTAGTAATGTCATTATCTTTTCCAAAACCAATTCACTTGTTGAGTATCATGTAATTTGTCAACCTTTAAAGAAGACAATGTGTCTGTATTTTTTTTTACTATTAAATATTGATCAAACTTAAATGTAAATATATAATTTACTTTCTGCAACTTTATTAATATTGATGTGTTACTCTTATGAGTAATGTGGTCGAGTTCAAAGGGCTCATTATGTCATACAGTTAGATAGCTGCATTATTCAAACACTGGCACTGCACTTTCGACCTTGTGCAATTATTCATGTAAAAGACATCGCCTCAATGATGCCTCCACATGCACGCTCTTTATACTCTCTATCACCTGGATGCTTTGGCAGCTCTCCCAACATGCAGATACAGCAGCTCTGAGCATAAATTCCACTTTGCTGCTTTGTTAAAGAGCTGCAATGTTTGACATTAGAAAGGCAATTTCACATGTTGACAGTCGAAATTGTGTCCAGAAAAAAAAAAGGTATGCTGGAACAGCAATTATATGACAGGAGCTGTAGCATATCATTTAGATTCACTGAAGAGCAGCGGAACATTGCTAAACACCTCATCTTGCTTTAATTGCCGTTTCATTGCACTCCAAGGTCACGGCGCCCAGCTCAAACTTGTTTTACACTTGCAAGGTGCTACATTCTGTAATTACTCAATATACAGGTGGTGAAACACTTTCTAAGCTTCACACTTCTTTCATCATATCTCACCACTTACAAAACTAAAAACACAATAAAACTAAACTGCGTTTAGGGCAACAGGGCTGAGACTACTCTGAAAAAGCCTGGAAGCCTTGATCTATTGTGTGGGCAACAGTAAAAGTCTTTTTCTTTACACTACACAGCGATTAAAAATTATTCAGCTCATCGGGCAGATATCCACACATCCAGCCAGTATGTAATGATGTGGGGATGCGTGTCTCCAGAGGCTCCACGTATGTCTTTGTGTTCCATAAAAAGTCCCACACACATTCTGCTGGAGAGGGTTGCTGAAAAGAGGCCGTAAACATCAGCGGCCAGGTTTAGAGCTCAACAGGAAAGGCAAGAGCCACGCGTTAAAACATCCGCCGTCTCTTTTAATGTCTCACAGGAGCAGCACAGATATTGTCGCAGCCCATTTCAGTTTTCATCAGTATCTCCTCCAGCAGAAATGAGGATTGGATTTAAGCTATCTATAGCACCTCTGCAATCTCCCTGCAGCCCACACACACACACACACACACACACACACACACACACACAGGCACACATATGCAATGCTTTCATTACGAATGCATCATATGAAAAAATACAATACAATTACTGAAGCCTTGCTGCCAGTCCTGCTGGTCCTTATATCATTTTAAGGAGTGGGCACAGTGTCGCTTCGGGTGTGTGGGTGAGCCTCAGAAATTCTGTTTCCAAGAAAGGCAGCCATAAGACACACTGGCCCGGCTTTTTGATTCATTTAAAGGTCTTAGAACTCACTCTGTATTACCCAGGGGAGAGTTATGCTGCTGAATAATGGATGCAAAACAAGGAAGACACCTCCTCCTCTTTAAATGTGAGAGTTCTTCCTGCACTCATAATTTGAGAGACTAAACCAGGAAAAACTAAAAACACTCATCCTGGCTGATATTTCTCTCCATATGTGAACAAAAATGAGTTTATTATTCTGACATGAACAGATAATGCCCTCTAGGTAAGGATGGCCCCCGATCACATTGTCTTGCTGTTGATTTTCTAATCATCTGTGAATCGTATCAGTCAATGCAGGTTTTTGTTTTGGTGAAGCAGTTGGTACATCAGTATTAAAAGATCACGGCCAGGAACAGTCTTTTTTTTTTTTTTTTTTAAGTGTTTAAAAATTCCATTAAAATTATATCATCACTTGGCTTTTCCTTTATTGTGACTCATCACTGTCTCTCTCTCACCTTTTTTCTTCAACTCGATGAGCTTGTTACGGGGAAACTAAAAATTCCACCAAAGTGCAAATTTAATTCAGCATGATTGAAAATTAATCTTTATAGCAATTAGCTTTTGACTGCTCTGTTTTACACTGACTGCTAAATCCTCTGAACCAGCCAGTGGGGGACGCAAGTGATCAACAACCGCTTGGCTAAAAAGTCTTAACTAGCTTGTTGTAGGACACATTTGGACAAGTGGACTTTGCTGTGGCTCAAAAACTGACATCTAGAGAAAGATCTTGAAACCAAGAATCTGCAAATTAATTCCATACCCGCCACGTCCTGAAGCACTGAAGTTCGAGGTGATGCGAGATCATTAAACCAGCATTCTCGTTAGCTTCACCATCATAAAAGGAACTCGCTGTACGTCGCCGCTCTTCGTCTATGTGGTCGCCATATGAGAGAGGTCAAGATGTGCTAATAAACAAATATAATGTGTGTTATCGACATCCTGATCCTGATCTACTGTTCACATATTTTGACTGAATATCAGCCCATAACCTCTAACGCCTCATCCTTTTTTCATGTTGTATTCATTATCAGTCAGTCATACAGTGATGCAGATTTGCGAAAATGCCAACTCAGTTCAGACTTTCTTCTTTCTTGTATCTTTCTACTCTTTGTATATTTTGCGAGCAGCCTAACCCATGCATGCACGTGGAGTATTAATAGCAGCCAAAACAGCAGTCAACTAATAAATAAATGAACTCCCTGTTTGAATTCAAATACAGATATTTTAGTCTGTGATATGAACGGGTACAGATGGTGGCTTTGCCACAGTTTCAAGGTAACAAGAGAGACATTTATTCATTTACTGCGTGAAAAACACAACGTTTGAGAAGAAAGTTTCCATTAAACAACTAATTTAAACTTTTATTGTTTCCTAGCCTTTGTTATGTATTGTATGAGTCAGAGTTATTTTTGTATGTGAGAAGTATTTTATGACGCTTGCAGAAGACACCTGTCAACACGTCCACGAGGGACGGAGAAAGTCTTGTATTTAGCACAATGACTTTGACGTTTCTGTATCAAACTGGCATCTAAATATATGTATGACAGGATATTATGTTAACGACCATATTGATGTCTTCTGAATGATTAGAGTCATGAACTGAAGTCACTGTGGATAATTACACCGCAGCCTTAAACACTTTCTTTCAGGCTAAATTGCTCCTCACTTGTTAAAACAACAAGATGTATTCTGTCATTCTCTTTACAGGCTGACACTTTCTTCATAGTGAATTTGGAGGCAAGGAAGATCAAAATGTATTCGCTGGCACAGAGTGATAAAGAGCTTGTTAAACAACAAAATGTTTTACTATTCTGTTTTATCGGCACGCTGTTTCTATCATTTGGAATTTGAATGCAGCCTGTAGCTTGAATAAAACATGACGTACAGTAGCTGCACGTGTTTGTTTCATATGTTAGAAACATGTTCTGGCATAGTATAAATTTAATTGATTCTCTATATACCACCATATACTATCTCAGGTGACTTTTTACCCAGAGTGCATCCTGCATCTTATCTAGGTTTGGTATTCAGCCTTGTGCAAAGATATCAATTGTGAGCAGTTGATGGTGAAGATGAAACAGCAACTTTTAAATCTCACTTTTTAGGTCGCACAGAAAAGTTCATATAACGGAGCATCAATCAAAAGTTACTGACATGTTGTTTTTCCTCAAAACACCTAGAGTGTAATTTATCAGTCATTTCAGGCATGCCATCAAGCTTAGAGTGCATCTATCGTCCCATCCTCCAACCCATCGGCCAGCCATCCATCCATAGAGGGATAATTCTTTACATTGTGGTGCTGAACAGCAAAATGTATGTCATGCATCAGAAGAGAAGAATGAAACAGATTCTGAAAAGAGACGTTTTTGTCTGATTGTCTTGGTGTATGGACTCAAATGAGTGTCAATAAATCAAACATATTAACAAGGAGGTTACACACATCTGTTTCTGGCTACAGATTCAAACAACTTTGTCGTCTGATAGATCTATTCTTTTTCTTCTTATTCTTCTATCCTTTTTGTAGCTTAGATGCTATTCAAGTTAAAACTTTGCTTTTATGTTTACCACAGCTCCATGACAAGATGCAGACGAGAGCTGTGGAAAAAAAAAACTCCAATTTAAATGTACTATTTAATCAAATATTCAATCTAATTCAATCTCAACTTCACAACGAAAGACACAAAAGTTCTAACTCACCATGAGGTCCGTCAGCTGACTGAGTAACACAATAAAATCGATGAATAGGCATCAGTCTATCAACAGTAAAGTAGAGCTGCACTGATTTGGCCTGAAATGATGTAATCACAATTACTTTGATTAGTATTTAGATCAATTTTATTCATTGATTTTAAAGATAAAATATTTATATTGCACTTTCAAGTTCACACTGCTCTAATGTGCTATATCCATGCCGATGTAGAGCTATATGAGTCAGAATGAGACTAGTTTGAATTCATACAAGCTAAATATAAATAAAACCTTTATTTATCCAAAATGAAATCATCAGAGGTGCGATCACTGTCACTGGACAGATGCAGTGATGTCTGAGCTGATGCTGAACAAAGACGTGGGTTCAGTGAGGTAACGATAGCAACGTTCTTCTTGACCTTCAAACATTTATTGTGCTGCAGTTTCTTGCAGGTGGTTGAAGAAGTGTGGCTTTGTGACGCAAACACACGTCTCTGCACTCTTGCAGATGATTGGTTATTAGCTCTAAACACCAGATACTTCAGGTGATGATCAATGTAGAGGGAGCAGCTCCTCGCCTTCTCCTCCAGACATCTGATTGTAGTTTCGTCTGATCTCTGTTGTTTATGACTTTTCTACACTGTACATGTTTGCGCAGGCTGCAGGGAGCACGAGCAGCAGCGTGACAGCTCCTAAAAAGTGCTGTTGAATTGATCACCGCTGAGTTTTCTATGAACGGAGCAGCATCCTAAACATTAGTATCACAGTCCATTATGTTCAGTTAACTGAGAGAAGCTGAATCGTGATCATGATTAATATTGGATTCATTGTGCAGCATTTAAAATTTGATATGCTGAATGTTAGCATAAAAGGTTCTTTTAGTTTAGAGCACATGGTACAGTATGAGGTCATGTATGGAGCACGTGTCTGCATTGATTAATTAAACTAAAGTAAATGAAGGAGGGACACGGCTGGAACTGGTCTGACATCACATTCATCATGTTTTTCATCCCCCACCACCAAGTGAAAGTACACTACAGAGAGCTGAGACTATTTTACAAGAGATTTTAGGTGTGAGAGTAAAACAGAAAAACGTTAATGAGATCACCCCTGGATAGTTTAAGAGCCATTTACCTCATATCAGATACCAAAAGTTGTACTTACATCTGTTAGACATGTTATTCCATTCACCTCTGGGATTGGTTACTCATGTTGCTGCTTGTGTTTTTGTGTTACAGTGAAATGCACTGAACCTCTGACTCTGTTAGTCTGATAGTAAAACAGTTGCCTGCCAAGAATATTCAGGCAAAAACAATTACACCAGGCGGCTTTCTAAAGCAGATCACGTGTTGGTTAGTCAGTCATATTTTTTTTTCTTTTCTAATGTTAGCTCACAAAATCCATGCAGTTTAAACTGGATGCTGTGCACAGACTTGAAGTCCAAATGAAGTTAACACAGGAGACATGCAAACTAATTGATGTGTGCAGACAGCTCCCCTGGAGGAAAACCAGGTCGAATGCTCCAGGCGATCTATTTTCCATTCCAGGCCCTGCGGTACGATGGAGCAGTAGTGGTTACACCCGTAAACAATTAAAGAGGCACTGACTGACTGACTGACTGTCTGTCTGTGTGTTGACCACCACACTGCACTGTACCTGAAGTATCCCGGCTCTGTGTCATATCACAGCAACAGTGAAAAAACTGTGCTCCACGACATGAAGCCTAAACGGTACAGCCTTGACGGATTGAAAATGTTGCAATATAGACGGGAAGTGTTTTCAATTAGAGCGATCACAGTTGATGAATTGAACAACACCTCCACCATTGCCCATTCAATATGTCTTAGATTAGCTGAGCGCTGTGCAAGGACACGCTGTTCTTTATTTGGTCAATTTATGATAAGGTCAAAGTTGAGTCCTTAATGAAAAAAAGCTCTGCACTGCACAGTTACTGTACGTTCTCGCCGTCCTCAAAACATAAAATAGTTATTTTTCTACAGATTTAGACCAACATTATTAACAGTATAGTACAGTGCAAACTTTCATTTGGACGCTGTCTGGCAGATGAACTGAAATTTTATTACACAAGTTTTAGCTGACATCTCGTCCCAGACAGCCACAGCTTCTCCATATTTCAAAGAGACACGTGTTGCATTTGAAGCAGGACGTTTTACATCCAATCACAGTAATGATGTTAACAAATAAATCAGGTGGTTCCTTGAAATAAAATCTTGAGTCTTCTTTGTCTGAGACTGGGACGAGACTAAATGATAATGTAAAAGATTCCAAGATGTGACCTTCAAAAAATGGTCTTGAGGTCGGTCTCAAGACCAAAACCCAAGACTGGTCAGCACTTTAAAAAAAGGTTAGATAACAGGTTGGGAAGTATTAGGTTTAAATTTCAAGCATACAAGTGATTATCGAAGCACGTCAAGCCAGAGATTTGGTTCATGTCAAGTAATAATTAATAGGGTTTCCATGGTAACAGTCGTGGCACAGTACAGATCTGTATGTTGTGGTCTTGGCTTACCTGTCTCAGGGTCACACTGGTGTTCACAGGGGTCCAGGAGGCGTCGTCCACACAGCTCATTGACCCAGGGCCCACTGGCGTTCTGCTGGTAGTACAACAAGATCTGGGCCGGATTCAGCCAGTCTGAGGCGTCCAACTGGCTCCCCTGCAGCAAAATGAACCTTGAGCCTGAGGAGAACAAGAGGGTGGAGAGGTTAGGGTGGAGGGTTATGAGGAAAGTAGATTCAAACAGATAGAGGATTGAAGATAAGGAATAATGGGAAAGGAGGCAAAGGGAGATGGAGAGTGAAGGAACAGATAGAAAGTGGAAAAACACACATTAAAACCATGAAAGAAAATCTGCAGCATGCAAATCTGAGCTCAAAGTTTACATTTCAAAAGAAAAAAGGACAAAGAAAAAGAATAATCTGCAGCTAAGATATCTTCAGATGAATTAAAGAATTGCTCAAAACTGAAATGGCGAGCGAGGTACTTTAGAGGCGAGAAAAACCTTCAAAACAAAATGCTTTGACAAAAGCAGAAAATAAATTTGATTAAAAATAATTCAGTTCATAATTCAATCAGGATGAACCTGACCCTCCATCAGAAACCTCAAACAACCTCCAAAACTAATACTGTGAAAAAAAATTATTTAGTCTCATTGAAATCAGTGCAAAGATTCAAACACTGACAGCTACAGAACTCAATGATCAAAAGATTTGAAGAACCAAGAAACATTTTAATGAAACAACACCTGTAATGGCAACATTTAACACTCATGTCGGTTATTATCAGGAACCAAAGGCGGCTGGCTCAGGCATGAGGAAGGTAACAGTGAAGAAAAGTACACGTTGGCCAAATATTTCCCATTGTGTTTGGATATTTTTAGAATGTTCAGACAATGTCAGAAATAAATGAATCACGTGTTAGTTGTTTGGACCGATCTGATTTTCCATGTCCTTCCTATTGGTGCAGTAGGAAATTGTATCATATTTTCTCCTGTTGATGTATTTCTAGCTTTCTAACCCTATCTTGTCATCTTCTTCATGAGTGACAGGAAAATGGAGTGCGAGATGGACCGTCAGATCAGTGCAGTGTTGGCAGTAATGCAGACGTCATACCGGACCTGTTGTGGGAAGGAGGGAGCTGAGCCAGAAGGCAAAGCTCTCAATTTTCCAGTCTATGTCCTGTTCACCTATGAACATGAACATGAGCATGAGATTGTGGATTCAAATAACTGAAATCGGTTTCCTCCGATTCTCAGACTCAGAGAAGAGCTGCTGCTCCTTCACATCAAAAAGGAGACAGCTGAGGTGGTTTGGGCATCTAATTTGGGTGCTTCCAGGTGGCCAGCATGTCCAACTGGTAGGAGACCGCGGGGCAGAACCTGCTCGAGGGCCTATATAGTCCATCTAACCCGGGAACACCTACAGTAAAGGATCCCCCAGGAGGAGCTGGAAAGCGTTGCTCAGAAGAGGGATGTATTGGACCACCCTGCTAAACCTGCTGCCACTACAACCCAACCCTGAGAGAAGCACAAGGTAATGGGAAAGATTTGAATGCGTTTACATACGGTGTTAATTAACTTAATTGTGTTTAGGATTAGCCACAGATTATATTTACTACAGCCCTGATAACTGTGACAGGCTACTCGGCACTCGTACTTAAAACAAACCAAGTCAACACTGTCACTTAAAACCTTTGGACAACAAAACACAGTGGAATTAACACTAACGGTTAATTAACAGTTTCTCATTTAATTATAGGCAATACATATTGCACTCCTCCACGTCAGTCTTCATGTGTGTATTGTTAGCGGCACGCAGCGAGATAAATAAAGCTACATGAAGGGATTAGTGTTGCATTCCCGTGTCAGGTCAGCACATCCTCTGCAAAGGGCTTCAAGGGCTCTGCAATTGTAATTTAGCCACACGTTGTTTACCCAGCCAAGGATGCTGAATGTGTCGATGCTGCATTTTACTGTTGTTGTTGTAAATTTTAAATTCTGTCTATTTGACCCCATTGAGGTAAATTGTGCTGCAGAAGGGAAAATGATCGACAGGGACTCTATGCATTAGTCTGTTTTATCTGAATTTATTACTAATTTAGAAGCTGTTACATTTAATACGCTTGAAGACGGAGTTCTCAAAGGCTTTACAGTTCTAATACTTTACTGAAGGGAGTCAGGAAGGGGGAATATTTCATAAAGTTTGCAAAAAGTGTCCATAAATAGTTTTAAAAAGATACAATAACTTCAAATTCAACCAGCCAACCCAATAAATATAAAAATACAGCCATGAGTCTGTCACTGAGAGACACGGGCCTCTGGACCCTGAACACAGCAGGTGTCACTATTATACCTGATAGTCAGAGGTACCCACTGTGTGATCTCTGTAAATTAGCAGCAACACTCACTGACCAAAGCGCCGTCCATTTGCAAACATGGGATGCACTGGGCATTCGCTAACCCACGCATATTTAATGACTTCTTGGCAGGCTCTGTGTGCCCTAGTTAGTGCCATTGCCTTTGATGATCCCGTTAAAAACTGGAGCACACACTGCCGGACACGTCTCGTTTGCTTAATTGTGAAGAGTCATAAAATTGCAAAGAACAACTTTCAAACGACAGACACCAATCAGCAGCGTTTCTGCTTTTATGGCACATTTGGCTGGAGCCAACGGATATTTGTCATCACCTCATGTGTGAAGCTCACAGGAGGCCACATATGGACTTCTGGAACCAGAATAAGTGGACTTTAAACAGGGCTGTTGTGCAGAAAAGTGTGTATTATATAACATCACTTCAGATATTTATGAGTAGAAAGTATTTCACATGAAGTCTTTGACTTAAATCTGCATTGTTTAATTAGTTTTTCTTGCACTGTTTTTATTCAGTACTTGACAGCAGAGATGGATCCTGGATGAGCACCTCAACTTGACATTTCAGTCACTTAACAGCTCATAAAATGTCTTACAGGAAGGATGTTGAAAATACAAACTCATGGATGCTCGTCATTCTTCTTTACATTACTCATCTAGTGGGAAGAAAACAGTATCGGGCAGGTGCAAAGTAAGAAAGGTCTCTTCCAGGAAAGTCAACACAAACTATTTAAAATAAAAGATTGAGCAGGATTTATTCCTTACCCCCAACTGGAGTGCTGCCCAGCATCAGTGCACTTACTTCCACCATTGGTGTCCTGAAGACATAAAAACAAGTCTTCTGTTTTATTCGGTGTAATAATTCAATTGAAGAGACCTTTTTTAGTCATCATGACTTGTTTTTTCGTGAGGCTAGTGATGTTTCTCCTGGGATGGCTGGTACAGATCCCTACGCTGCCCTCAGGATAGATTTTGGATTTTTAGATTAGCCATGAGGCGGCACAGGCAGGACTGGCCAGAAACGCATCTTTGGTCCCTCCGTGTCAGTCGCTAAGATCGCCTACCATTTGTTGAGTTTGTATTTTCAACATCCTTCAAATGTTATGAGCTACTGAGTGACTGACATGCACAGGCGGCAGATGGACATCCAGGACGGTAATGTGATGGTCTTAGACCAAGGAAAGAGCACATTTTGCACCTTAGACCACAGAGACACCTGTGATAGATAGTGTTGATATGATTTTGACATATTTCAGACGAAGAGACAGAGGGTAGTAGAAGATCTATTTCCACAAAATACAATTTGAAATGATAAGAAGCCTGAGACACATTTTAGTCTATCTCCAAGTTATTTTGTCCCACCTTTTGTTATGTGTCTTGAGGAGCAGTAGATATTCTTACACTGTGCAGACAGACAAACATCTCCAGATAAAGGCAAAGAGAAGATGTGACTCTACATTTCTGTGCTTTTCTTTACTGTATTTGAAGGCAGATGCATGCCCAGCTGTTGGCATTAATAGCTTCTTTCCCCAGTGGTCAAATCCAGATTTTCATCTGATTCACCATGACATCAAATCAAGTCTGATGAGATTGTGGAGACATTTATGGAAACATTCTAAATCGATCCCAGTTTTGTAATTCAACAGGCGAATTTGCCATCTTTCATCTCTCCTTTCAAAGTTCCCTCCCCGGACGCCTCCTTTGAATTTCAATATCTTGCTGGCAGACCAGCGTATACCACCGGAAAGCTGCAGCGCTCCGAATCAAATCAGACCTCCAGATGATAGATGAGTGAGCCTAGTCACAGTCTATAATATATCTGGACTGCCAGCTCACTCCTCTGACAGCTGAAAAATGCCAATGAGCCAGCAGGAGCTAGAACTTGGCCCCCGCAGTGCTTTTTCTATTTTTTTTTTTTCTGCAGGCGCTACATTGAAATTCATTAGCGAGGTGGTTCAACATATCAGAAAGTACAAGGGGAAGAGCGATGGAGGCTTTGCTGCGGGTGGTCACTGCGACCTGGCCTCAATATGCTCTGATGCTTCGAGGGCACATTTGCTGCGCGGTGTCACATGGGACACCTGGAGAGGGGGTGCTCGACCTGGCATTTACCTTTGTCTTTGAGGGAGCGCAGCAAGTTGGCAGCCCGAGCACAAAATGCAGGCACTCTGCTTGAGAGATATATCGCTGAACTCCCTGGAGAGCGGTGGAAAAATGCCAGCTCAGCCCCCCTTGGGGTTTTGAGCCCCCTGCAGAGGTGCATGTGTGAAAAGCCTTACCGTCGGCGATGAGGTGCTCCGGCACATGTAGGATTACTCGGACTGAGAGGCTGCAGGAGAGATGAGAGGAGTAAACCAGGCCGATCACGCAGCTGATGACACTGATCAGAGTCAGGGTGGTCTTATTGATGGGGCTCCGCGGGGAACCTGCTGCTGGAAACAAATGCACAGGGAGGGGAGCGGGGAGTGGGAGTGGTGGAAACAACAAACGACAGAGGTATGTGAGGCAGTGACCACTTTTTATTCCAACCCCCACCCCCACACAACACCTCCATATCATAAACATACATGCACACAGCCACACGGACGTATACACACATCGCCTACACAGGGAATCGTTTTACAAACAAGCCAAAAAATGGGCTTAGCAGCCGTGAAAAAGGACCTCTGGATCAAAAACCTCATGCCTTTGGGAGGTTTAGACTAGGCATAGCCCAGTGGCACAGAAATAAGGTTTACCTTTGAAGGGTATCAACATCCTGGGATGTTGGGGGGGAGGGAAGAGAGACACGGCTCTAAATAAAAAGGTCCCTCTTTCCTCTGCTCTCCCTCTCTGCCGGAGCGAGAATGCCTCCCTTATCTCTTTTACACCAGAGTGCAACGTGCAAAGTGTTAAACGTGACCTCATACCCACCCACACACACACACACACACACACACACACAGAAAATCAGAGTGACCTTGAATGAAGCGACTCACACTTTTTGTGTGCTTTTTTTTTTTTTTCTTCACGAGCAGATTACATTGTCACTTTTAAATTACTGGCAGAACTTTTTCATTCAAAGTCTGCCCCAGGCGATCCTTTAAACAAAAGCCAAAGCGGAAAGCTGACCTATCCTATTATGTGTAAAACTAGTTTATTTAATCAAGTAACTTACCCAGAAACTTCATGCGGGACATAATTTTCACCTTTCTGACATCCTTTCTTTTTTTTGAAGCTTATATTTTATACCTTTCATAACACATCAAAAAATATATATTTCATATCCTCGTCCTTCCTCTCATGTCATGCCTCATGAATCATCCTCTCCTCTGGATCTAAACAACATAGTTCGGGCAGTGTTGCAGCCGCTTGATTCTATTCTTAAGCCTCGCTCTAATTAAAGGTGTTGGCTACATTTCTGGAGGCTTCGCTGTGTTTGTGACACCTGTGCACATGACGGAGGAATAATTGGCTTGGAGGCGTTGCAAAGGCTTGTAACGCCTTCTGACAGCAGCCTTTATTTTCAGAGCATTGTCTCTTTATTATTTTTTACGTTTGTCTCTCTTCCACACACCATTACTGCACATCAAAGCTGCGGGGACATGGCATGCGTACAGAGAAAGCATGCTGCGGCACTTCACTTTGACAGCATTTACACAGGATCCTCCTTAGAAATAATATTTGTGTCTAATATTATTTCAAAATGTGTTTTTCATGTGGCCAGATGCAATTGATATCACAGTATTCTGCACAACGTTGATCTCATTGTCTTGTCTGATTTCAGTCAACAAGACTGTATGCAGATGCGCTGAGATCAGTGTTACATGCTCACAACCACTGTTAAAACATGATACACACACTTAGACACAGCATACTCTATGGACAAAGTCTACGTACAGTCCTGTAGGAGTCAAATCATGAGCACACACAACACTGGAGCCATCCATCTGCTATGTACACTGTAAAGGTTACTTGTCATGCGTCGTGGCGATGCTAAAAGCATCAGACGGCGGGATAAACTGTCTGTAGGTGTATGAGTCCTCCTTACCCCCTGAGCCCCACGCGCTGTTGGCGTTACCATTTCTCATACCTCGACTCCGGCGGCGACTGCGGTTTGGGTCGGTGTAAAAGGCCAGCTGAGGCTCGCTGTCTGCCTCCGTCCCAGAGTCCCCATCTGGGTTCAAGAAAGTTGAACCCGCTGTTGGATTCACACATAAAGAAATAAAAAATACACCTACAGTGAGAAGGAAAAAAAAAAAAAAAAAGTCCTGGACCAGTGGGGGTGGATTTGTCCTCACTCAGGCCTCACTCAGATCAGAGCAGGAAAGTTTTCCCTAATCAATAATTCAAATTAAGGCTAATGGACATCGAAGCCAAGCAGAAAAATCACGGCATCATGCATTAAAGAAGAGCTGGGAAACTTTTTTGCCCTCCCCTTGAGCAAACTGGTTTAACATTACGACCAACTCTTGATTCAACCATTTCATTCACTAATCCAAGGATGGATATTCACGTACAGGACGCCAGCCATGTGGGAGCAGATGTGAGCTTTTTAACTGAATGGATTTTTCTTTTTCTGCTGAAGAAGTCCTTGAGGGAATGTAATTTGAGCAAATCGGATCTCACCTTGAGCTGTTTATAAAAACCTGCAGGGTTTGCCGTGGAGCGTGAACCTTCCACAGTGGATATTCTTAAGCGTACACGGTGGAAGGGAAGTGATATAATAATGCAGAAAATCAAGTTGGATGTACCAGTTTAAAACCTCCCTCAAATTAATTCTAGGACACAAAAGAGCAAAGAATAAGCCACTGATTATGTTCGCAGACTGTGGCGTTTATGATTCAGTCAGTGAAATTGCTCAGTGAAGTCCAAAAAATCAGATTTTAGATTACAGAAGAGATGTTTTGTTTTTTTATGAATGATTGCACATAATCATAGTGTTTATCTCATTAGTGTTATTTTGGGGACCAGAATGAATCAGATTTCTGTGGAATCGCTGAAATCAGTGAACTGAACCGTCCCTAAGTCCCACCCCTATTTGGTGTTCCAATCACAGTTGAGCACGCCCTGGTCAAGCTTCTTCTCTTCTGTCATCTGATTCGCTGCTTAAACAACATGTTTTTTTGCAGGAATAAGCAAATCAACTTCAGTGTGGTACCTCCTGGTGTAAGCGGGTTCTTACTTTGATTTAGGTTGCATTATTATATATACTGTATATATATATATATATATATTCATTAAGGTATCATCATTAAATCATCTACTTCCCCTCTCTCGTGTGTTTTTCATATATACGCAGCATCAAAGAAGTAAAAGGTGCAGAAATACTAAACAAACATTTGCCTGTTTCAGCAGATTTCTATGACTGCACATTATAAATGTGTTTTTTTGTCTTTGACTTCACAAAAATGGTTCAAATTGCTGTTTTAATGGAACTTGCATTCCATTCATATAAATCTTTTAGCATGTAAGACAGCACCCAGTTTATTAGAATATAAGTATTAATATATCACACAATTTCAAGATCAATAACTATGCACTGTGAATCAGTAAGTTTCCATGAAAACCAAGAAGTCCTTCATCTCTTGATATAGACCTATCTAAACAATGCTAATTAAATGAAACGCTCAGAACGACGCAGTATCAACTTTAATTAAATATGAGGACAGCACGGCGTTTGTTGACAGATTCATCCTCAAGTTCAATATGTCAAAATGATTTATGATTGTAGTCGTATGGCTGTCTCATCTGCAATAATTATCACAGACAAATGAGTATATTGTATACGGATGGTAATTATTTCAAATGAAATTCATACAGTTATGCTTTAATGTGGCTGTATACAGGGGTTATGTTATGCATGTGAAGCTGAACTATCAGTCTGATCAAGAAAAAAAAAACACCATGGGAACAACAATCATGAACTTGTGTCATCTCCAAGTTTGCTGTCAGTAAGCAATGTTTTATGTTTGAAAATGTCGGACTTTGTGAGGACTGGACTCATTATCAGGCAGCGAGTTGCTCTTACACAAAGATTTTCATCAGCTGTAGTTTTGATCACTGCCGTCAGAATGTGTTAGATCAGTGTTTTAGTGTTCAGGGGGCTGTCTCCCCTTGTTATATTTTATTTACACTTTGTCAAATATCAGTCAGAATGTGTTGCACACACGTGGATATGGACATGGCAACCCTGAAACCACAGAGCCGCTCCGCATACCAAATCTGAATTTACTCTGTGCCAGTAAACATGAACCACAATTGAATATGATCTTTTTTTTCTTTTTTTTAGCTGACAACTAAAAAAAAAGCATTTATTCCATGCTATTTCATGTTAATGTATCCCTACAGTATGTTTTATTTGTCTACATATATGTGTTGTATATTCCTACAATGTATCAGTGATGTAGCTTTGTTTTCATTCTTAATTCATTAGAGATGTAGCTGTTGGTCATGCTTTGAATGAAGAAGGTCTGATCAGACAATCAAAAGCAACAAAACAAAATCAAATTATTGTTTCTAAACTACTCTGGATATGTATGTCCATGTGAACACAGTGTTCCTCGGACAAGGACTGTTTATCTTTCAGAAAGAAAACAAGTTTTTTTTCCCTATTTTTCATTTATTTATTTATTTCCTCATTCTGTCTCTCCATCTGCAGCAGCATTGTGTTAAACACAGGAATCAATACTGCAGGTCTGATCTGATATTGCATCACTTAAAGAAATGTGGTGAAGCAACATGGTGGAGGAGTGAATGAATTTAAAGGGCAAAGATGGACGTGGAGTATGTGAGATGGAGAACAAGAACAAACATGATGCAGATCTGGACAACATGACTCTTGTCGCCTTTTTTGTGTTTGTTAGTTTGTTTTGATGTTTTTCATATCTTTGAAAAAATGCCAATATACAAGAATAAGTGTGAAATAAAAAGGAAACTTTGTAGAGTGTCGTTTGGAATGACGATCGCATTCATACCATTTAATGTGAGAGAGAGAGTCTCTGTGACAGGAGCCTGATATTTAAAGGATGACGGCTGATGTACACAGGAGGTACAAAATACTTTGATGAGCAAACTGCTATTACAATAAAACATGTCCATAATGCATTTGAGCTGAGTGTTTTAGCGGAGGCATTAGCTATATTTAGAGGGCATGTGTTGAAGCTTGTCTTACAAGCGTTAGTGGATTGCACATCACAAAATGAGGGGGAAAATCCATCAAAGCAGCAAAGATTTGCCGCCTCAGCGGGATATATGTGAACCGAAATAAAATTCATGCTAACGTTGCTCGGTGACAAGAGCTTTAAAAATCCCCAACCAAGACCCGCTGTTTGATTAGACTGGAGACGATCCCTCGGAAAAAAAATGGGCGAATGAAAACACTGTTGGCAGCAGTGACAAAGTGAGGAGAGGACGTTATTTATTTATTTTTTTTCACGATAGCAGCTTCATCAGCTTTTCATATTGTTGGTTTTAGAACAATATGCGCTGAAGATATGAATACGTAGTGGAAATATTATTGGCAGCCATGACTATCTGACAGCACAGATGTTGGCGTCGCTTTACTTCACAAGTGGGGAGGCTCTTTTTTTTTTTTTGATGACACCATTGTTTCAGCATTTCACACGACTGATTTAATAATAAAGCAATATTCGCTGCACAATCTCCCCCCAGAAATGTTTACTGGCAGGGAACAAAGTCCTCTGGAACAGTATTCAGTCTGCCATTAAAACTCTGCAGTGAAACAAAGTCAAATAAAATCTCCATGCAGTGTTTGGGGAAACAGAGCTTCTTCGCCAAACATGCAATATGTTCCAATAACCTGAAAATCTGAATAAATAATATCTATCATGCAGGCACTGTTTAATTTTATGACAGAAAAACATCAAGGTCTTAAAAAAGAGCAGTAAAATGTAAATGGATTTCTTCTCAAACAGATTCAGGTTCTTATGTTGTTCTCTGTCAGGTCAGCATGTTGTTCTACTGCTAATACTACTGTACTATAACTACTAATGGAAATGTTATGTGTACACTTCACCTGCATGAAACTAACTAGTCAATCAAGGAAATACAAAACAGTCATGTCCAAGATAATAAATGAATATCTTAAGACTAAAGCTGTGTTTATAGATGAGTCACAGCAGCTACAGGCGTAGGCGCTGTAGCTTCATCATAAGCTCTACCTACACCTGTGACTTGGGATGATTGTGCTTCAGTGAAGACAGCATTAAGGAAGATGAAGAGTGACTCAGTGGTCTTCTCGTTTTCAGAAACACACTTCTAGCAAAGTTATCTACACTGCTGCAGCCCTCAAAGTGAATGAATTCAAACACAGTCACATAACACAACATAGTCACATACTGTATTCAGAAATCAAATAAAACCCGAAAATGTCAACCTGCTGGTGGTGAAGAACAAAGTGTGGTGAGATGTGCATTAAAGTCAATGAGCTATAGCATCTGCTGGGAACCATGACTCTCGTACAGCAGTCTATTTAATAGTTCAAGCAGTAGAGATAAGTCGGTCCAGACTACAGTGGTGAACTCTGATGGGGACAAACGAAAGGATAAATGAAATATATTTTGTCAGGTGATGTAGTAGCTAATCAGGCCACTAATTCATCGCAGGGCTTACACATAGAGAGAAAAAAACATTCACACTCACATTTACGTCTTTAGGCAATCTAGAGATAAAATACATTCATCTTAGAATAAACTCACTTGCAACGTATGCATGCACACTATATATTCTGTTTGGATAGTGCAAGCTGAACAGAAAAGACACTTTGTTTTAATCTAACAACAGCAACAATTTAATGGTCCTGTCATAAAGTTAGGTGCTGTACAAACGCTTTGTGTCTGCAAAATTCAATTAAAAGTAAGTAGTGTTAGCACAGGATGTTCTGCCATCTTTGATGTGCATAAAAAGCATTTCACTTTCCTCTTTCTTTTGTCTGGATGTTCAAGCGTTTCCATAAGAAAGGAGATGTGGAATGCTTTTGAAAGCCTGTATTGCAGCAGTAAGTGAGGTCGCTTTCATATAGGCCTGTGTACATACATTGCACTAAGAGCATGTTAGTCTTTCTGAGGCAGAAATGGAAGTACCATAGATGTACTAACATTGTACCCCAATTGACATGCTCCTTGAAAACACCATGTGTCCATTTAAGGGTCACCCACTTTGAGGAAGGCAGTCCATCAAGGCATAGCCTTCAGAAAGAAGAAAGCTAGTGGATAAAACCTTCTTTCAGGCTTTAAAGCAACATTGTGTAACTTGTCTACCAGAAAATAATTTTCTATTTAATACTTTATATAATTTTGATGCTAAACTAAGTGGTGGTGTCTTGAAAAGGTAAAACTAGATCATATATTATAGGTAATGTATTCCCTTTGATGTCTTCCAGCTGCTCATCCTCAGCTCTCTCTGATTTACATATTTTCTTGATGGACAGTAAAGTAAACTGCTATTAACTGTAGCTGCTGTTAGCTAATGTTAACTCAGAGTGCTAGTGGAGTGTTAGTGTTTGTACCACAGGTGTTTTGGACCACCGGAAAGATGAGTTTTTTCAGGCCCGGGGCAGGAGATGAATACTGATGGGAAGCAGCCCGGAATGGGCACCAGATTCAAAAGCTGGGTGAATAGGCTCCATTACCAGACTCAGCGCAGGCAGACTATGGCAGAGTAGAAGTAGAGGTCACTTACTTTGTAATTTTATTTATATTATAATCACTTACTTTTGTAATAAGATTTATATTATGGTCACTTTCCTTTGCAATATTTCTTACACTACGGTCACTTTACATTGCAATACTTTTATATATCATGCCACTTCCATCCTCAGTACTTGTCTGTTTTGAAGGTTGATTGTTTTTCGTGTTTATTGTGTAGGTTATAGATTTTTTCTGTCTGTTTTAATTTCTGTGGGGTTTTTTTTTCCCTTTTATTTGATTTTCTACTTCTGTAGTGTATATTAAACTGCTTTAACAAGTGAATTTCCCCGTTGTTGGATAAATAAAGTACTAATCTAATCTAATCTAATCTAATATAATAAAAAAAACAGAAGAGGATGACAGAGAAAGCTAAGAAGAAAAAAGGACAATATGATCAAGCAAGAGACTGCTGGACAAGGGTAAATCTGGGACAGACTTTTAGTCGTTGTAGCCAAGTTGGGCTTCTTGCTGTTGGATGAGAAAGTAAGTACATAATGTTTCCTTAAAGTAGGCGGTCTGGATTTGGGATACAGATCATAAGAGTATGTGGGTGCAGTGAGACTGCAGACTCAGTTGAAGGCTAAAGAACACCGAGGCGAGAATGTCAGAGCAACAAACATGGATATTAAAAATCAGCCAGTATTAAGGATCTGTCACATCCACGGAGGATCGATGACAGGAGCTTAGAAACCCCATTTAGAAAGCTGGAGCAGTATTGTGTGTCCACACAAAAACACACAATGATTTTTCACTTCAATTAGGGGAGTGACTCAAGTCCAAATCCATGAGAGAGAATTTATAATTATCTTTAATCAAAACATTCCTTAATTTCAAAAGACGTAGTTGAATGGTGGCACTTCAAGTCAACATTTAGCCAGGATTCAGTCAATATTTGCAGCAGTTATTGGGCCAATGATTGCTGTTTATGTCCATCTAATCTATATTCTCTATATAGTATATTTAAAATGACTGATTATTATACTAATGTTTTTTTTTAATTCATAATTAAACTATGTAATCGAGAAAAAACACAGTGGTAAATAAGTTCCGACAGCCAACAGTGACATTGTTGTTGACACAGTTGGTAGAGCAGCCGCCCCAGGTGCGAAGGCTCAGTCCTTGCTTCCAGAAGCCCAGGGTTCGAATCCGATCTGTGGCTCTTTCCCGCATGTCATTTCCCATCTCTCTCTCCACATTACTGTCACTCAAAGCTTACTTAGTACGTCATCAGAGAGTGACTAGCATGGCTGTGGAGCTACTTGTCTGATGCATGGACGTACGTACACACCGCTGCTTTAATAGTGTTTGTGCTCACTTCTAACAAAAAGAGAACAAAAACCTTTAACTTCATCTCCATGAAGAGCCCAACCCGACAATACCAGCTGTTTCTGGGGAGATTTTACAGCAGAATATTTGACTACAGGAAATGAACCTTTTTAAAGTGGCTGTCAAAGCATCTGAACAGAGTCGAGCTGTCAAGGACATCTTTGAGGCTCCACGAGCTTCAGAGAGGGGGGAGCATAAAAGAAGTGTTGGCTACAGTGTAATAGTACTACACTGGAAAAACCTAAAGTGGTTCAAGGTGCAAACAGCATGTTACTCTCTGTGATGTACAAGAAAAGTATTTTCGGAGGCAGTTAAGAGAAAATGTAGCTTACAGCTTCTGAGGTGAGTGCAAGCTGACCTATCACAGAGCGAGATGAGGCTGGATTCCACTGAAACATTTAGAGCACGAGATCAAAGTCCAGATTTTTATTTTTTTTTTTTTTTTTTAATCAAAAGGTGACAAGTACATGAATAGGAACGTTTACTACACAGTTTGAAAATTTCCAATTAGCGTGAAGTGTTCTTTTAAATGCTTTCCAAAAAACAAGGTCATCTCGTGTCCACAGGTTACTTGTAGTTAAGCTGCATCACAGGAGCAGGGATGTCTACTACTACCTTCAACACTTCTACCAGGAAGGCACTTGAAATATAATGGTGTCTCCCTGCCCTGCATACAGAGGAGAATAAAAGTGTCTCCTGAGGAATTAGGACTAAATCGTAACAGCAGGTATTCGTCAGCCTTCGCTATTAAACAGGAGCCAAAAGGTGGTGTGCTCAACACTGCAATGAGAGAGAGACAAGCCCTTCTAAATATTCACTGCAGGACGTTCATCCACAATTCAGCATGCGCAGCAGGCACAAGTACCTCTTATAAAGCAAAAAAGTTATTATGCCCAGTTCTCCACAACTCTATAAATATGGAAAGGTGCTAGAGTCAAGTGAGAGAGAGGGCATGGCACCGGAATCACGATCTATCCAGATAGACGAAGTGGACAAGAACAAACAATTCAAGTGGATGTCACAACAACAGCACTGATATCAGCACATGGAAATAACACTGTGTGACATAATTACAGCCATTACCAGCTGGAGACCATGTTGACATTCCCATAAGCACTCAGTCATCATAACTACGTTCTGACATGAGTCTGACATTGGTCTGACTGAGGAGTCATCCATTCTCAACTCTCTTCAGCATACATCTACACTTGATGATCGCATCAGTTGTGACGATAATACAATACAAGTGAACACATTTTTGCCTCCATGACACACACACACACACACACACACACACAGAGGGTGAAAACAGCACCAGCCGTCACTGTCTCGGCTTGTAATTACCAAGATGACAGGAGGTGAAATAGAGCAAAAACTAAAGTTGGTGAGGTCACAGACATGGCTGATTGTTGGTGATTTTTACCATATTTTGGTAAACAGAAAAGCAGAGCACACATTCTGACCTGGACGGTGTGTTTTTATGGTGCAAAGGTTGTGCATCATGCACACGAGGACACAGACAGCTGAGAAAATGTGCTGCTGGTTATTCCTCAGGGTATAACCAGGGTATAACCTATCCTCAGGGTAAGTGGTTTACAACAGCTACTAGAAATTTGACTTTCTTGGAAAAGCATTTACCTGGCTGTCATCATATTCAAAAATCAGAGAGCTAAGTAACTAAAACGCACGTAGCCACGTTTGTGTTAAACAAAGCTATCAATTAGGTATGTAAAGATACATACAGAGATGTTCTACAAAACTGAGCTGGAGGTGTCGTGCCTGCTGATCAAATTAGTGCAAAAAAAATCACTTAATTGTGTTTTTAAATTAACTAATTCCGGTGCACAGATGAACAGATCAAAACAGAGACTGCTTTCTCAAGTTTAGATAATACTACTGCTGCTAGCTTGTCACTAACACTCACACTACATATTCACATTATATTGTAGCTACTGTAGTTTGGCATAAATCTGCAATATGTGTGTACTGTATGCTTTTTCTATCTGTGACACTCACTGAGCTCTGTATACAGTGTTGTATATACTTACATACAGATGCCAGTATTGCACTGTAGAAACATTCAATTCAGATTAGAAGTGCCATTACAATATGTTTGGATATCATAAGTAAAATGGCAGAAGCAGTGAAAAGGAAAAAAAAAAGAATGCATCTTTGAAATCTCACTAAACAAGTTGAAAGTTTATTTGGAATTTATTTTATTTTGTTCTGGTGTACCAGACAATAACTTTGAATGAAATGGATACAACGTACCCGGAGAAAGGAAAAAAAAGTGATCATCTGAGCCACGAGAGAAACCAAAATCCCCAAAACCCAAATCTACACAGAGCTTACAAAAATGATTTGGCAGCTTCTCTGCTCCTTGTTTTAATTAACTATTGTAAAATGATTCTATGTGTAAAATATGTGACTGTGACTAGTGTAGACTGGGTGTTTTGCTTTGAGGTGATTTGTTAAAGTCGTGTTACTTCTGTGGAATTTAAATTCGGCTTTGCAAACTGTGCAAATTGCCTTGTTTTTGTCCAACGAGCCATCGGGCAACTTTTTAAAATGAAATGTTCCCCCTAAAAGTCCTTATGCATCTTTACACCACAGACTCTCCTTTAGTTAGGATAGATCATAGACATATATACATAGACGCCTCACTGAGCAGGTTGGTCCGTTGCTGCGATACGTTAACATGTCCGCCATATTGGATGTGGCATATCTGCCCGTAACTAATACAACAGGGCCGGTTTTAGCTGGGGCAAGGTGGGCGACCCCGCCCAGGGCGCAGTCTCCGTTGAGGGCTTTAAGTTAATGCCTCTTAACACCCATGTCACACACACACACAATATATCTGGGAAACAAAGCTCTACTTTGCCACATCCAAAATGGCGGCCGCCACCGGGAAGTAAACAAAACCGCGTTAATTGCGTAATTTTTTTTAACGCGTAATTTTTAAATTAATCGACAAATTAACGCGTTATTTGGACAGCACTAATATAGATATATATATATATAATATAATATATATATATATATTATATATATATATAGATTAGTATATATATATATATATATAGTATATATATATTTATTAGCACACACATCTTTCAGTTAAACTGATGACACAAATCCAGTATTCTATTTTGTAAAGTGGAACTTACATATTTTGATGAACCTGAGTTTGAGCATTTCCGTGTTTGATAAGAGAAAATACTAAGAAAGCGTTACCCTGAAACAAAGTCAATGTGGAAATGCTAAAAACTGCAGTTCCTCAAACGGCCACTTGAGGCTGGCTACAGAACAAGACAATCTCCATAAGTCCCCATGTTAAAATGTCCACCTTCACGACAGATATAAACATGTTTACAACCTGGTACTGGTCTCTTTAGCCAATTTCCTTGTTCAGTGAAAGACCTGAGTTCCACCTGTACTTCACTATATTTGATTCCTAAATAGACCTTTTACGTGGTTACCATGTTTCCATCAGTTTGATACCATTTTCATACAAAGGTCAAATTTTACACTGAGCTGATTAAAAAAAAAGAAAATGCAGCTCTAACTGTTGCTGAGGTGAGAGTGAAAAATGACCCGTGAACATGTTCCTCACAGGATTCAAATCACCCCTCCACCACTAGAGAACAAAAAACAAATCAAATATGAATTACTAAAGATGCCAAAAATTATAATTTCCCCTTGTCTTTATGACATCATCAGCATTCATGTTAAGTGATGAAGGCAACCCTCTGTTATGCAGGCAGAAGTACAATAACTGTACCGTAACATTAACCTTGTTCACTGATTTAGACATCATTAGCTTAATTATACTGTATGGTCCACAACTAATTAGGAATAAATTATACACCTGCTCAGCAATAATAATAATGAAATACTGATGGGGGCCTGCAGGCCGGGGGCCGCTCCCTTCACATCCTCTGACATCGCTTTCTCCCATTTGGCAACTTTGGTACTTTTAGTTGCTTCAGAAGGAACTCCTGAGTCCATTAAATGTGCTGACATACGGAGTGAAGAGAGGCACTTGGGCATCTTCAGCAAAAAGGGAAAGAGTCATTACATTACCTGCCTCCTCACACATGCACAGAAGCTGTCCACCGAGGACAACAATAGCTCTGTCTGTGCATATTTTATGACAAAGATGAAAATAGTGGACTGCAAACACCAACACCGGCGACTCAAAACTGCATACAGCACATCTAATTGCTTGCTTAGACAGCCTCATTCCTATGCAGCTGGCTTTAGAGAATACTAACCTGTACCTGGAGGCACCGAATCAGTGGTGTGTGTATGTGTGTTAGGTTGTGGGCATTAGGAAGCAAATCTTTTCTGTTTTCATTTACTAAGCTGGTACAACGGTGTGATACAGAGTGTGCAGAGATTGTTTTTAGCAAGGCTTTCTATACGTCCCTCTCCCCAGCAACACATTCCAACTCCTCCTAGGGGATCCCGAGGAGTTTCCAGGCCAGATGGGTTATATAGTCCCTCCAGTGAGTTCTGGGTCTGCCTGTGGTTCTCCTGCCAATTGGACCTGGCCGGAAAGCCCAGGAGGCTTCCCAATCAGATGCTTGAAGCACCTCAGCTGGCTCTTTTCAACGCGACCTGTCTTCATAGATTTAGGAAACTAAAACTATATTATTGAAAAAAAACTATATTGACTAATATTTGCAGAATCATATCTTTGGACTACAGCTGACTTTGCTTTGAAGAGCCACTGGAGGTCATACTGCAGCTCATCTTCCTGTGTACAATTTGACAGTGTTCAAAACTAAAATGGAGAGATAAACTTTTGCATTCTAAAGTAATCTCAAGGAATATGCGCTTCCAAATATGCAACTGGCGATTGGTGATTGGCCAGTTCCAAGCGAGATGACATTGCCAGATAAGCAGACGTTTTTTTGTGTCAGAGCTGATTCTGTGCCAGCGCAGTGATCTCATTAAAATGAATGAGGAGGGTGTTAATGTCTGTCTGAACATGGCATTAGACCTTTCCACTCTTTCATCACTTTGGTATGGAGCCTCACAGGCGAGCTGGTTGTTTGCAGTTCATTGAAACCGTGTTACAGGAACTCTGGGCCCTGAAGTTTTTAATATTCCAACATAGCCATTTAGAGCTGCCAACAGTGCCTGGTGGCGCTTTCGGTTGGGTGTTTGGGGCATTCAGTCTTTGTTCTCACCCTCTATTATTGATAAAAGGCTTTGCTCGAATGTTGTTTTCCTCTACCCTGTTTCTCTGAGCTTGCATCGCTGGAAAGCAACAGTGGCTGCAGGAGTGCACTGAAAAGACTGAAGGTCAGAAAGGGAGAAGGGAAATGAAACATATCTGCTTCCTCTAAAGAAAACGAAAAAAGAGTCATGTTTGGTGTCCATCAATCATGAATGAAACATTGTTTAAATGATGATGATGATTGCAAGAATGGGAGGGGTCTGAATACCTTGCTTGTGTTTGGAGAACACCTCTGAATTACTGTGTTTCTGGAGCGTCTCCACAGCGACCATGCAGCACCACAGAACTGTTTTTAATTAGGAGGAGAATAAAGCATCGTGCAGCCAAGTGTTGAGGAAAGTGAATTATGGTTGGAGGTCAAATGAAAATTTCCAAAATGACATTTTGAAAATGTCGCTGCCTTCTTTTTCTCTTGTTTATCATAATGGGATAATGTCTCTCCATTTCATCAACTGTAACCTCTCTTCATTTCCTGTCGTACAGTACAACTTCTAAACTATCGCAGCTCGGGCTTGCGGAGGGGAGTATGAGGAGAGATGAGGGAGTTCAGGACGATGACAATGAGAAAAAAGCATTTCAGACAGATATCGATGGGAATATGGAAAGACATAGTTTGATTTATGTTAGTAAAAAGACGAAGAGATATATGTTTGAGGCTTCACATTCAAACCACAGTCACACCAAACATTTTCATTGATTTACTTTTCAAAGGGCATTGGTCTCTCAGGACGTCATGGATTAGAACACTGGGTTCATGTCCTGCAAAGATCTTGCGTATCCTCATTTAACTTTTCTTGTATTTGTACTGCATTATTGACAACTTTTGTCCAATGAGTTGAAAATGTCTGCAGGTCCTTGGGACTTTTCCAAAGGTCATTCCTGGTGTTGTCTGTGATTACACCTGCATAGTGGCATTCTGTGACTCACCATGTTTCTTTTTTCCAGCTTTGTAGCTGTGAGAGATAAACATTTAGCGATAAAAAATGTGCAGCTGGACATTGACCACAGTGTCGCTGTAAGTTGAACACTGAAGGCCTTCACTTCACACCTTGTTTTTACTTAATTGTTTTCACACTAGCAAAACTTTTGAGTGTGCCATGAGTAGAATTCTGAAGGTGCTGTACAAAGAAAGTCATAACTCTGAATTAGACAAGAGAGAACACATTTGGACCTAAAGGTCTGACTAAAATGAAATACTGTGAGTCCTTTATGTTTGTTTTAACTTGTGTACTAATCAAAATTGTTCAGACTATTCTGCATCATAGGGTCCTACCCCAGCACTGAGCAGACTACTGTTGTGTGATTTCACACTGCGTGTGTTTTTTGTGATACACTTTGAGTCACGGCGTAACGTATGCTGTGAGTTTTGACAGTCTGGAATCTGGTCTGGTCAAATGCTGCCTCCCGATGAAAAGAGCAGCAGGCTGGAAAACTACTTGCACTTCTTTATTTTACATAATGAGACCTCCCAAATCTTGTATGTTGAAATTGTAGAGAGTATCTATTAGATTATTTTCAGGATGCACGGGATGTGATTCTGCGATCAGTAGGCCTCGAGCACCATGACAGAATCTGGCAGCATGTCTCATCATAGCGCCAGCTCTCAGTTGTCGCAGGAAATGTCCACCCACAGGCTCAACATGTCGACACAGGAGGTGTTTCAGACGCGTCTTTGAAACGCTATTGAATAAAAACATCTGCATTCTGGCACAATTTAAATTTTTCCGTGCATAGCTACAGTGACTGTGTGCTGCAGTCAAAGTTGAACCCTGATCGCCGCACAGATGGAGCCCAGAAACTGCTCTGCTACCACGCTGCCTCGTGTGGAGAGGGCGACAGCAGACCAGAATCTGGTTTACCAACTTATCTAATATTATGATAGTATATTCATTCTTAAACAAAATGTGAGGAGAATTCAAATTCCAGTTTGACTTTAAGGTCCACAGTTTTTTGGATAGTTTATTTATTTAAACTGTGATTTGAATGTCCTTTAATAATAATTAATTTTTAATAGAACAGTTTCAAAAATATGAAAATCATCTATGCTAAAGTCTCCTGGAGTTCACCTGACAGCCGCAGCGTCCTGACAAAAACAACAAACTAAACCAAAAAACTAAAAACAAAACATGTAGCTACACGATGCACTGCTTGTTCCTGCTGGCAGTGGGTAGACTCACGGGGCGGCGCTGATCTATTTTCTTCTATTCTCTGTCAAAGGGTAAATCTATGAGAGCGAGTGACTCACCACGGGTGTTGCTGGAGAGACGTTTGCGTTGGCTGGTGGAGGTGTTGTGCGGAAGCAGCGTATTCTGCTGGTGGTTGCTGTCGATGGGACTCGTGGCGATGATGTTGTCCTTGTATTTGTTCATTAGGGCCAGTTTGGTGTTGTCACTCACTGTGGAGAAGTGGGATATAATTACAAATGTGGGGAAATAAAAGCCAGTGGTAGTAGAGTCACAAAGTGAAAGCTCTCTCTGAAATGAGAAAGCAGCCACAGGAAAAAAAAAAGTGTGTTGTTCTTGGCTGGATGTAGGAGATTTTAAAACTAGTGTAGCAAGCATAAAGAGTAGTACACCCAACATGTTGTTTACTAGAGGAGCCAAAATTAAAGAGCGAGAAAAGCTGCCATGAAAGTAAAAACCCATTAAGTCCCAGAGGGTGAAATGATCTGTTTTGGTACATATTAAGACATAAAGTTCCAGGGGAACAATGAGAAAAAAAATACTGAATATGAAGGAATAATTCACTATTTAGTTCTGATTGAAGAGACTATCATCTTCAGACATGAGCTTCCATTTCTGACACAGAAGTATGAAATTAAATTGACTCAGAATAAGATGCTAACAGGGTTTTCTGTGTGTAAGTGGAAAAAATATCAGAGAGACACAAAGTTTTATTAGATAGATAGACTGTTACTCGAGTCTTTAATAAATTTGTTCGTAACTAATTTCACCACTGGCAAGTTGAGGAAAAAAAATATTTTCATTAAAGGTCGGCTTAAATGCTGTTAAATACAAGCTTGTTGTATATATTTGTTTGTTCAACCACATTGTTACAGGAAGGAGTTTAAACGTATTAAAGATCTTTGCATTCACAAGAGGATATACATTATTACAGTATCCTGAAATCTGTCTGCATGGAACCTCTCAGTTCATTTTGGATTTCCAAGGTACAAACAAAAATGCCTTTGGACACAACTGGATGGAGCTCCAACCAATCAGGATGGCGAAACGCAAGTAAACACAGTTCCACATCAGCTGCAACCATCGAAAATGCCTCAAGAGCCAGTAAGCACATTCTCCTCTGTGCAGTTGTCATATCAAAACCACCTATTAGATTAAACGGTTATGATTGACCCAACCAAATCCAGGATGGATGGAAATCTGTATGAATGTGAAGGAGGCCAGACACATCTGCCAGATACTGATAAGCACAAGCTCGTCTGGTTCCCAGGCTAATGGTTTCAACTGGCTCATCTCCAACTTTATGCACTGTATGTAACCACCACATGTATTACGTTAACACCTCACAGAGAGAATATTTAACTAGTTAATGTGAGTCTCCTCACATAAAGGAAATGATACACCTCCTGTCTGGAAATGTATCAGAAACAAGCCTATGTTATCTGCCTTGCTCTCAAGCTGCACAAGAAATGGTTGTTGTTTTCAGCCACATCCTGTACACACCCCGACTAAATGCATTCAAACTACCCAAAGTCAAACTCATTTTAGGATATTTGAAATGCCCGCTTGTGTTTCGGCTTATAAACCTTGTCTTTACTCGCTGCTATTTTCTATCTGTTGCAGAAGTCTAACTCTCAGTGAATATGTAAAGGAAGCAACAGTGTTAAATTTGTTTTACCACTTTCCCAACCACTAGTTTTACTAATGCAGCGTTTGACTTGCCTCAGGCAATCGGGTAATCCTTAGCACTGAGCCCTGCATTGGCTTTTCCTAGCTGATGTTTTGTATTTTAATGAGCTGGATAAATACTGCATTATTATTCTACACTAAAGCAATATAAACTGAAACTAGACATGGGTTAATACTGACATAATCCAACATATATTTTTTACTTGTTTCTGTATTCAAAACTATTCCATTTTCCTGAGAGGAAAGGTCAGGGCAGCGAAGAGCTATTTACTGAAATCATTGTTATTTCCAATGCCATTTCCTGAATGACCTCTCCACTTCTATATATTGCTCATTATTCCATGCATGGCCTGCTGCCTGCTTTTTCTATTTATCCAGTCCATCACTTTGACTATCTTAAATGCATAATGCACAGGATTTCTGCTCTTCCATCACCTCTGAATTGGTGATGTCTGGATTTTATAAGAACACTGCGTGAGAGTGCTGTCACTATAACCAATCTCTTCAGAATCCGAGCAGCGAATCTGCTGTTAATTAAAATTCAGAGGGTATACCTGCATCAAAACTTCTCTACTTCATAGAAGTAATTCTCATGGGAGTGGTGCTCAACTCCAGCGTCCACTGATTATGAGAAATAGATCTTCTAAAACAAATCCTTGGCAGGCGCATAAGCCTTTGGGTTATTTCAAGTGTGAGGAAAAAACTCTTTGAAAGAATACCTGCAGTTTGATCGTTATGTGTGTTGTGCTGCGCTGCATCAGTCATACAACTGATGTTCTGGAAACTGCTGAACAAGTGTCTCATTTGTATTCTCTGTTTTAAAAGGTGGTTTATATTGACAGAGCTTTGAAGCCTTCATGTCGGTGAAAAATCATTTGGTCCACTATCATTTTGATGATTGCTTCCCACCTATATGGGAAAATAAGACAAGTAATGGTATTTAATTAAAAATCCAATTAGTTTCCTCGAGTTTCACGCTGACTATTTCAATTATTACAACAGTGTTAATGTAATTATACTGTTCCCTGCCCTGCTGGGAAAACAATTTATCTTGTACACTTCTATTCTCTCCAACACTAGCAAATGTAACCTGTTTGACACTTGTCTTATTACTTGATTTGTTTTTTTATCATAGAATGTATGGCTGTGGAGGAAGAAGAACAGTAAGGCTGTTAATGAGACAGGTGGAAGCTTCAGCGACAGAATCTAGTGACTTTGTAATTTAAAACGATCAGAAAGGTTTCAGTGGAAGAAGAACTTCCTCCCTTGGTATCCCAGTCAAGTACATCATTATCAATAACTGAAACACATTTGATGCCGAGGATCCATCATTTAATGGTATGTCCATGTCAGCTCAACAGTGACGTCTCTTTCCAGAAATCATGACCAGGTGACTTAAGTTCATTGCCTGTTTCCTTCTGCATGGTGTTGCAGTTTACGGGTGCACTTCTTGCGGTAAATCTAACCCCATCATGTACTATGCTAGCTGGAAATAACAGATCTGTTTTATATGATCTTTAGTTAATCTTTAACTTATCTTTAGCTTTAGTGCTGAAGCTGTGTACATTCTCACCAGTGAAATATGTTATGGCGTATGAGTGTGGTTACACATCTATCAGATCAATATAAATGAGCTTGTTCCATTTAGGTTAGCTGGTTTCAGGGACCTGGGGACTGTCGCACTGTCATGGCTGACTGGGTGACTTGAGCCTTTGTTAACTAAATGAGTTTTGCCTGGCCTTCGGAAAAGATCTTTATTCACTCGTATTGGTTGGGACATATATGGCTCTGTAGCTGCTAAATGCTTTAGTTGTTGCAAACTTTTGTTCTGGGTATCAGCATAAGCATTTATTTGAGGTCTAGCCACCTGACTAATGTAGGTCCAATATTCACACTCCATTTAACTCAAGCTTACTCTCTGCTTACTCTCTTGAGGGAATTAGGAATCTGAGGTGGTGACTGACTTGGCTTAAAGGCTTTTTGTTTTAGATGTGTTTTGTCTGACCTTGTTGTTTGTGCATCAGTCAACTGACCTGGTGTGAGGTCCATATTATTCTTGTCATTACAGCCCTGGAGGGAGTCCAAGGTACGGGTGACCTGGCTGGCAAACTCCTCGCCACCATTCATGCACTCCCGCTGCAGATGGTGACGCAGGTCGGTAATGTCGTACTCATACCTGGGGATGAGGTAGAAATCAATTAGTGTTACATTAACTTGACTTATTGAAATTAGAATAAACATCAAGGGAGGCTAATGGGCTTGATGAAGCAGTCGTGATTCAAAGTGTGACAGAATTACTGATATGATGAGGTGTTTTAATATAATCTTAAACCTCAACACTCATTGCAGATTACTGCACTTAGAAATAGGTGTGCCGTGTCAGCTGCACAATATGGAATAAAAAACGACATTCACAGATTGTTCATTCCATAATCTTTCAGCACATTCTGTTTACTTTCATGTGCTAATCTTTAGGGTTTAACCATTCCATCCCCCATCCACCTAAACCCCGCTTGTACCCATCCAGAATCGGTGTCTCCCGGATGCTGAGGGTACCGCTGGAGTTCGGTCCCTGTCCCCGTGAGTTCCTCAAGCTCTCCCTGGCCTGGCCTCCCATCAGCACAGAGGGGATGTAGTGGATCTCATTAGCCGCCTCGGCGCTGGCACTCTTCTGAGGCTGAGGGATGCGACGGCGTTTACACCAACGCCTGCGGGTGTAGAGGATCAGTACCAGGCACAGGATGGACAGCAGAAGGGCGATCATCCCGCCCTGAGGGGAGGAGGGTGGCATTTGGAGCAGAGACAGAAAAAAAAGGGCAGAAGAGGAAAAAAAAGAGAGAGAGCGTCAAAGAGGGGAACAGATTCACACAATCTTGCCAAGTAGAATACAGATCAAAGTGAAAGCTGTGATGCCAACAGCACAATATGAAAAAGGCTGCAGATGAAATTTAGTGAATACCACCTTCACTGTTTTTAATGATAGCAGCTCTCATTTCACCTTGAGAGGAGAGTTCAGAACTTGGCTCCTTCTACTAATTTAAGACCATGTGGGATGTGAGCAAAGGTCAGCAGTGACTGAAAGCACTGAGGTGAAAACACACTGTTAAAGCAATGGCTCCCTAATTTTTAAAGGAATAGGCTCTTTGGGAAATACATGTATTCACTTTCTTGCTGAGAGTTAGATGAGAGAAATTATAAAACATCCATATCTGTACGATAAATATTGTGTAGTGTGAATTTAGATGTAGCCAGCAGCCAGTTAGCTTAGCGCATCAACCATGAAACTGAAAGACAGGAGAAAAGTATAATCCAGCTCAGTCGTTCAAATGTTCCATCTCTTGTTCATTGTTTTTGCTTTTACAGGCCGAACCATTTCTTGGCCACATGCAGTAATTTCCCGGAGCCTCAGCTGGTTGTCAGGCAACATCACGGTGACTGGAAGCCTTGATGCATTGCGAGATGGAAGTGATCTCAGCCCGTAGGGCTGTCCACACTGACATTTGATTTGTCTTTATCTTATTTTCCATTTATTTCATGACAAAACCAGCTCACGCACACAAGATGTTGTGGACAGCATTAATATATGTGTATAAAGTCACTGTACAGACAGAAGATTGGTATTTGGTCAAGCTGAGTTGTCTCAGATGTTGCCATTTCTTTAGGCTTGATTACAATAATCTGCATTGCTTTTTCTGGCAGGCTGTGTGTGCAGATGGAAAATGTGTGTGCTGGACAGAGTCTTGCATTTCTATGACAACCATGATCTCAGCAATATTAGTTGCAGCATAAACACAGTTTTTAATATGGTGATTTCAGTGTTTATTGCTTGTTTCTTGCATTTTGAGTAGTTTTAAAATATTTTTTATTTAAAATTGGATGTTTTGCTGCCCCTTATGGAGCAGTGGCATCTACTTCAGTAAAGTCTGTTTGTAAGGATAGTGAGTAAACCCCAAATCTCAGTAATAATCCTTTATTTGATAGAAAGAGTGGTCTGTAAACTCTGAGTGATGTTTACAGAGGACAGTCTGAGTGGTGTTTTTACTGCTTTATTTTCTCTTCCACATAAGTTTGGCTAACTTGCCGGCTTGGTTAAAAGATTGAATGTATGAGAGTCTGACTGTGAAAGCAAAAAAAGTCACAAGGAAACATGCTCACAGCTTGCGGAAATATCAGGGAGATGTAAGTTGATTGTGACTTTGAATATCAGCACATGAATGCACCCCAAGAAGTGCTGATACCAGCTGACTGGGTCAGGTCACATGACCACTTTTGTTTTACTCATTTTCTCACTGATTATAACGACTTGTGAGCTGGTTGGTAGGGTTCAAAGATGCGGCAGCACTGTGGGCGTAGAGGATCGGGCGCGGGCACGAGACGGACAGATGAAGGGCATTGAGCCTGCCCCGAGGACAGGTTAGCGGGCGGGACAGAGACAGAATCAGACAGAAACCGGAGAGAAAGAGAGACAGCGAGAGGGAGAGAGTCAAAGAGAGTCAGAGATTCATGCCAAGAAGCTGGATATGGATCAAAGTCGAGGCAAGTCAAAAGCGCACAGCCTGTGGAAACACAGCGGAGAGACAGCGATTGTCAGTTTGAATATCAGACCAGATCTGCTCCATGAATCAAGCCAATAACATTTGTGGGCAGTTTTATTTGACTCTTTTCTTTTATCTAATTTCATTACTTGCTTTGGTACGGTTACTGAAAGAGATCATTAAGGGAAAGTGACGGGAAAGACGAGATAACGCGCAGACATGATTGGACGTTGGACTCATGACGTTAACATGTACAGCATCATCGTGATCTAATCTGATGCTATCCAGATGAAATCAAATGCAGATAGATCGAACAATATGAAAAAAAAATAGTTATGAAAATGTCAAGATGACAGAGCAAAGAGAGGAACATGTCTTTTTAAAATCACTGCCTGTGCTGAACTTCCTCTGACACAAACTGATTCAAGGACAGTGCAAATGATTATGGAAAAAGTAAGTGTTTGGATGTCAGGCGATATTCTGCCCGAAGCAGCATCAGAATAACGAGGTTTGTGTGCAAACTGATTTAAAAAGAAGGAAAACAATTCAAATTAAACTGTGTGTCAGTTGAGCCAAACAAGCCGAGTTATGGAAAGATAAGCAAAAGTGATGAAATGAAAAATAGATTTTAATCAGTCATTTACATAAAAATCCTTTTTCAAACATATTAAGGATTCTGAGGATGAATGAAAATGAGGGTTTCAGTTGCTCATATTAATTTAAATTGGCAAAAGTAGAGGCCTATTTGCATAAATTGGTTGCTTCATCTGCATAGTCAAGGACATTAACAAATGACACCATGATATGGGCCACTTATGCAGTAAATCTGCATGCACAGTGGTCAAAAAGGAGAGCAGAGTCATTTGGTTTGTAATGATTACATTTACAGCACTTTGAAAGTCACTGATCAAGTTCCCTCTTCAAACTCAAACAGTGACTGTACAGTAAATACAACAGCGTGTTAACTGAGGCCACTGGGAACTGTATCTTCAATCGTCTTGTAAGACGATTTAAAATGTTCTATAAAATGATATGAAGCTGAGCTTAATTACGTATGTGTAACTGTTTTATGAACACATATTTAATGCTTCCAGCTACAAGAATAAATCATTTTGTATTAAGATTTTGTCCGATGACTATATGTAATAGAATATGTAGTAGAAGGAGTGCAACACCAATTGTCAGCTCTACTAAACCCACTGCATGTTATCTGATTCATAAAGGCGGACTTGCAAGTTACTTCAGTAAACGGACACATATTTCCCTCTGGAGTTGGTGGGGGACCAAAATAGATAGGGCAGCAATTACTAGACTTAGATTTGAGACGTAGCCAAAGTCAATCCTAATGTTGCTCCTGATGGAAACATCCGCAATATCAAATAGATGGCCATGACATGTGTATGATTTTTGTATTGTAACGTTAATAGAACTATAGATTTAATTGACTCCCATGGCTGTGAAGTATAAGCTCAAATAATAGTAAATGGACACGTGTTCATACAGCACCTTTCTGATCTACCCACCACTCAGCGCTAAGTGCTTTGGCATCACTTATCACATTCATGCATTCACACGGTATTTTGCTCAAGGACACTTTGACTGGACTGGACTGGAGGACAACACACTCCACCATGTGAGCCACAGCGGCACTGTTGTCAACAGCAGTAGCTGAGTCACAGTTACCTGTGAGGGAAACACAATGCCACCTGTGTAGACATCTGCATTGATTAAAAGTGAGGCGACTAGCTGAAAAATGTGCCTGAAAAACATCCGCTGTAGACAGTCACAAGGGGAAAGAGAGAGGCATGCCGAAGCAACAGTCTGTCAAATGAAATAATTCCTTTTTTTGTTGGAAAGAGATTTAATTTGGTTCTTGTTGTTACTGAAATAGAAAATAAAGTCAGCTAGGTCACTAAGTCACTAAGTCTTAAATTCAGCAATGCAAGATACTGTAAGTAATTAAAGTGGATATAAGATAAACTGACATGTTTGCATGCACAAATGCTGCATAAGTTAATGTCCCTCTTGAGCTATCCCGGCCCAAAAATTCTGGATACAGCCCTGACTATTAAATCACAGATTTAATGTCAAGTCCTGGCCTTGTTTCATTCATCCCTGAGTAATCTGGAATACAATGTCAAATGTCAAGTACTTGAAATGGTTCTCAATCAAATCTACCTCAGTGACAAATGTAATTCAAACCCATCAACCTGCATTAGTGCCCATGGTTAGTGGGGGCTAATATAGACAATCTGGGAAAAAAACTGTTTAATGTCAGGCATTACTTGGAATCAAAGTGAGGACTAAGTGGACTATGTCCTCTTACAGAGCCAATAAAACCAAACCACACATCAAGGCATGCCAGCGCTCCAGCCCCATAATCCACTTACTAACGGATGAGGATGATGTTATAATGGCACCAGTGCTCCTCATGACTTACACTCCTGTCATGTAAGTCCTGAATGGAAGAGAGAAGACATGGCCTTTCTCAGTCTGACAGAGCAGGCATGGTATTAGAGCTGAGCTATCAATCTGTCACTTAGTCTCTGGATGTGAGGCATTAAGACACAGGAAGGCGGAAAGATATGACAGCTACGAGATAGCAAAAGGAAGTTTCTTGCTTCGAATATAATAAACTTTATCATAGCCAAAGGGCAACTGATTGGATTTGATTTTAAGTTACCATATTAATGATGGAAATTGACAGTTTTCGTGCGGCGAATCCTCTTGTGAATAAGTTATTATGCTAACTGCTGAATCCAGGGTTAACGCTGTCAAAGTACAATATTTAACACCTACAGTCAAACCAAATGAAACTTGATTATTAGCAACAGGCTTTATGATCCAGCGCTGATTTTGACATTGAACAAATGTGAAAGTCACAACCCTATTTCACACATCTCACACAAGGGTTTCTCTGTTGGAAATGAGTATTAATGACAGAAATGGTTAGATCATTTGATTCAATTTGGTGGATTTCATAAAAAGTAATATAGCATGAAGGCATAAAAGTCATTGAGTGCGTTTGGTGAGATGGCATTGATGTAAGGCGACATGTAAACATTCATTCTCTTGGAGTTAAATAAAGTCATTAGTACACTGGAGTCAGCTAAAGACTTGAGTTAGTAGTTTTTCTTGATGAAGGGCATCATTAGAGGCTGTGCTGCCTTAAAAACCACTATGATGTGTGTAGACTTTTTATGAGATTATGATGGAGCATCTGTTATATAATTCTGATAGAATATGTTAGTGTTGGTAGAGAAATGAAGCAGCCCAGTAAAATTATTGCAATGTCTTCAGCTCACCTGTCTCAAAGCTAAAGATGTATGGTGTAGACATTCATGGTTCCCTGGTGATGCACCCCAGAGACTTAAGATTTTTCACAAATGTCAAGCTCATGGTGTCACTAGAGTGAAGTTTAGGCCATCACCCTAGTGACACCATGAGGATGACATTTGTGGAAAAATCTTAAATGGATGCAATGTTATAAAACGACATCTTCCCCTCAGGATGAATTTTACTACTTTTAGTGATCCTCTGACTTTTCACCATCAGGCCAAAAAACAAATTATCTGCAGAACTAAAGACATCAATCAGCTGTTACAGTAAGTGCTGATAGGGAACATTAGCACAGGTACACAGTGGCTTAGAAACCTTACATGCTAAATGCTATTGTTACCATCATAAATGTGAGCAAGTTAGCATGTTGACATTAGCAATTAGTATAAATGGTCTGACTGAGCAGCTAGCATGCCTGTAGAGTTGAGCAGAACATTAACCTTGGGGTTTAGAGTTAAAACACCTGCCCGGCCTGAAATGCATAACCTATTAGACCCCAGTAGAATTCTACAATGTTGCTGCAGTGCAGTTTTAATTTGATGCCAAAGGTGTGGCTTTATAGCTTTTCAAACCAAGTTCAAGTCAACACTTAAAAAAAGCAACCCATGTTGATTATAACAACCGTAACGCGGTAGTTGGCAGCAACTTGCATAAGAAAATGTTTTCGAATTTACTGTATGTGGTAAGGCTGAGCTATTTTATCGATTCTGCGATATATATCGATATTTTGTTTCCCCAGAAAGTATCGATTTTTCAGCCATGGGTATCGATACTGTAAGTCCCCCCGTGTTACGCCTGGCTCTCTGTTCGCTGCCCATTTCCCCCGTTGGCTTTGCAGGAAGAATGATTAGATCAGCCAGCCACTAGTCTCACTGTAGAGCATTTCTAGTAAGTTACCCGTCTAGATACTCTCTTTACACTGACACCAATGTCTTCCTCTTCCTGTTTACGCAGTGAGAAGTGAGGAGATTCAAGAGAATGGTGGCGAACATAAATCCAGCACCTTCATGCTTGAAAGCAGAAGTGTTCCCACCACTTCGGGTTTAGGATTGGGCGGATCCACCCAAAAAGTCTAAAGTTTTACATATCTGTGAATATCTCCGAAACGGTTTATGATAGAGAGATGTGTTTTTTTGCACTGTTTTCCTGAGATTCTGCTGAAGACGGAGATGTGCGCGTAAAAGACCAATCGAAAAATAGATGTTCGGCAGACTGAAAGCGCAGCCAATGAATGGACAAACGTTACTAGGCAGACTAGTTTCTTTTTCAACCAATCACTGGAGGTATCTATGACATATTATCTATGACAAAGGACTCTGGGGTCTTGTGAGGAGGGACAACAGAGAGAGAGAGCTGTGTCCATAGAACAGAGTGCAGGGGGCAGGGAGCACGCAGAGCAGAGTGACAGAATAACTTTATAAATACTATTTCTACTGAATGACACGGCTCCCTCAACTTTCTGGAGGGTCTTTGCTTTGCTAAGTGGAAAGGAAGGAAAGAAGGAAAATGAGGTAAAAACACATGGGACCTTTTTTTATTGAAAGGGCATTATTTTATTGTTCTTCACATACTTGGTTGAAAAACTGTTGTACTGTACTGTTTGAGGTGTGATATGACAAAAATCAGATTCATTTTGTCCAGCATTTGCAAGCTGTAGACTCTCTGTCCAATCAGAGTATCGAATTGTATTGCATTGAATCGTATCGTTGGCTGAATATCGTGTATCATACCGTATCGTGAGATTAGTGTATCACTACAGCCCTAGTGTGTGGAAAAGTCACCACGACCCGGTCAGTCCACCTGCCAACTCTTTGGCTCACTACACTCCAGGAAACGGCTTCTGTGTCTGGCAGTAAGAGCCGGTTAAGTTGTGCTGTTTAGTGATGCTGATTATGTGCTGTGATATCATATGATATGTGCAAGAAACTTGGTCCTACAATGGTTTTGTCTTTTAACTATGCACGGTGGGTCAGATCGCCTCCATAAGATTCTAAACCTGGGGACATTTTGTCTGTGAAACTGTCTTAAAACTATCTACAATGCAAACCTACACTGGGATAGTGAAATATAGGACAGGCACTCTGGGGTGCTGTAGGTTCAAAAAGGTTAGGATTCTGCTTGGCAGGTGACCGATTAATAAATCACACAGTCGTCGTAATAAGAAGAAGCAGCAGTTTATCAGAAGACCACGTCACCATGTTGGGACAAAGGAAACAATCGTACTGACCTGCTGGACTTGTGATTAGTATTCAGTTCAGCAGCAGGACGTTTCATCTGCCACCATTTCTTTTGAGATACTTCCTCTTGTGATTTCCAATAGAAATGTTCAAATTCACTACATAATGATTTTAATCCATCACTCAGCAGATGACCCTTCATTTTAGGCACATGTAGTTCACATGGCTACCACTCACTGCCCTGGCAACATTTATGTGCATTGGGCTGTCATAATATCTCACTGTGCCTCTCTGACAAAGTGAGATTGAGAAAGCCGACTGTAATAAATGAACCAGTTAACAGATTATAACCGCTAACCTGTGACCGTGTGTCCACAGGGCAGCAGAACAGCTGCTGTCTCCCTCTTCCACTGACCAAGAGAAACAGACTATGATCCCAGCTCCAATCATGGAACTTGTGCTTGCCAATAACAGAAGAGTTTCCACAATACATAAACATCTCTAATGTTTATCTGTGTCTGAGCCAGGTTATTGATACTCCTACTTTTACTAATAATGATGATGGAAATCCACCTAAAAACAATTAGCAGGAGAAAATAAATGGAAAAAAAAAAACATAAAGGATTAGAAAATTTGGTGCCAAGTGGGCCGTATGACAGAAATCTAATCAGTGAATAAATTACAGCGAACAATATGTAGCAATAACAATAATAGCTTAACATCTAATGAAGTGATACGATATTACGAGCACTGAGCTACAAAAGGCCTGTGGCTCGGAAACACAGAGCTCTGCAAGTTCTGGTAATACACTGCAGCAGTCTGTATGCAAAACAGAGAAACATTAAGATTATATATCCATATGTAAAATACATGGAGGAAAATAAATGTATGGGTAAGTATATTAGAGTCACTGCAGGGAGTCCACACCCGCTGGAGCCAAACTGAATTTAAATCTTCACATGGTATAAGTGTTGAAGAAATGGTCTTATATATGAGGTTATACTGTATATGATGGCCTTATTATTAAAACAATGGATGCAATTTATGTTTCCTGGGATAAAGGATATTCACACTGAAGTATATATGAAGGGAACACATTGTACAGTATCATTATGTCTGAACCTTTCTTTTCAACCTCATATGTACCTCTTTTCTTCAAGGTTATTCAAACATTAATTACATGCAATGTCACATAATGACTCTTCCATACGTCATACTACGTCATGATCGAGGAGCAACCATTACTTGAAATTATATCCCAATCCTGCTAATTATATTGAGTGATTCTGTCTGCCAGGTTGAATTACATGTCTTTTTAAACTTGAATGTGTGCTGCGTTCTATATATGGCATGTCTCTGCATATGAATGTGTGTATATTCATATTCTCAAACTCCCTTGGTAGAAATATGGTTGAAGCAACTATCACTCCCAAAGTTTCATCTGCACAAATCCAAAACTCATTTTTACACCCATTCAGGTGTGACTAATTCATCTGGTGGCCGTGAATGAGAGGTAGCAAATCACTGTGTTTCTACAAATACTCTGGAAATTAGAAATGTACGCTAGAATCCAAGGAAAATAATAGCTTAGGCGCTCTGCATAAAACCTTATGATATTCAATTACTATTAGCGTTGGGGAATTGTGATGATTATTGAGTACTTGGGTTCAGATAAGACGGATCGTCTTGTCCCGGGATACACAGTGTCATGCAAATTTAGGAGATAATCACATTTTCAAGCTTTTTCACATTTGTACTCTCAGCTCTCCTTTTACCTTTTTATTCATATCTGCTCTCTGTAAAAATGTTGCTTTCTACGACCGGCTAATTATGCTATTGAATACTAATAAAGTATAAAATATGAGCAAAAGCAGTGCTTTTTATCCCTGAATTGTATTTATATAATATTTACAATTATATCACAATCTTTTGTATGTGTATATGTTGTATATCAAGGTCTGGTGATGCTTGTATGGTTTGAAAGCGTCTCATTTCACCTAATTAAAATGTAAGAATTGAATAGAGGTGAAAGCAGATAGATGTTGCTTTATTTTGCAATAATGCGAGTGGCCATGAAGCTAAATATGACCATACAGCAGCATGAAAATGGAAATATGTGAAAAGCCACCCATCAGGCACAGATACAGCTGAAGCCGCCTCTGCATTTTCTGTTTTTTTCTCTTCTTTCTTCCAGTCAAGGATGTCTGTATAGGAAATTAAATTCAGGCTAAAACTCCACTGGTCATTTATTTTCCAGTATAAATCCAGAGTTGTGTCCTATACATTTGCAAAGGGACAATAAACCAGCCGAGCAGCATGCAACGTTTCTGATTTATTAAAAGCATGCTGTCTGCTTTGTGAGAGGCTGTCTCTAGCTAAAATCCCAACACAGAGCGGAAATTATTTGATGCTGATCTCTTATAAAGTCCGACTGACTTTCGCTGTGTGCTCACTGAGATGCAGCTTGAGGCGCAACACAAACACAAGAGCGGAAAGAAAGATTAATAGAGAAATTACACTGTACATCACAGATGTCATGGTTTGATACTTTTATGATACTCTGAGCCTTAAAAGAACTCCTTGTTTGACTATGTTTGTCTAATTCAAGCTCCATTACTTTAGACTGTACACACGAAGAGAGATAAAAGTCGAGAGGAAACAGGAGCATCCAATTTCAAAATACTCTGTGGGTACATACACTCCTTACTAAAGGTTCTGAAAACTAGTCAAATCTGTGAGTTTAAAGCTGAATTTATTGGCAAGTTGGAGCTGCAAACAAGTTATTGTCACCTCACAGAATTATTAAGGTGAACTACTGCTGATTTACATCACCTAAAGAGATACAATATTCACACCTATTTCAGCTCTCCACCAAAACTCAACAAATGACCTGAGTTTCTGTTTGTTATGTCAGCTGAAATCTATTTCAACCAGTGAACGAGAGAGTTGACCAATCAGAGCTTTGTTGATGGAGTTAAGAATGGACAGGCCCCATTATCTATACACAGAGGAGCTACATCTATGAATAACAATGACAGAAAGATGGTGACAAGTATGGCTGCCCCCTTAAAGTCAAAGATCTTAACTATCCATCGCTCATCGCTCAGTTGACTCTTTGGTGTCAGGCTCTGGTGTAGCTCATCTTCTGCTTCAAAGTGGTGAATTTACAGCCCACAGCAACCTAATATGAAATAAACTGACTTTTGTATTCTGATTAGCTGATAGCATGGTTAGCATGCATTATCTCAGAGGTGTTTACTACTTATGACTGTTGCTCTGAACATTCCACAAAACCAACAAACATCTGGCAGTTGCCTGATTTATATAGTATGAATAAAAAAATATTCATATTGGACAGCTAAATTTGATTGGACAGACAAAGTGTGGATCATCTTCATAAAAAACATTAACTGCTCATGGTAATTCAACTTTAACCAAATAAAAACTGTCTGCTATCAGCAACTTTCACATATCATACAGTCATTTAATTCATAATAAAAAAATATATTGATTAGTGCAGCTTTAATGTGGGGAAGTCTGTCCTACTGATTTTGATTTGGTTGTTTGTGTTTTGTTGGTAAAGTGACCTGTGGTGCTCTGTTGTCCGCATCAGGGATTCAGCAGCACTACAAACAGCCCATAGGGAAGCTATGGATTGTTGATAGATGCTTGTCTCGCTCGGCAGGCAGTGGTGCTCAGAGAGCAGCTCCGGAGGCTGGGATTCAGCCGAGGCAACTGCTTTACAAGTGGTCAGGGCGACATTGATTTAAGGTTTATACGATCGATGTTATCAACACGGGATTTAGGAGGGTCACCACATGAATATCAACATCACTCAGCTGGGCAGTGTCACAATGACCATCTCCTCCAATAAAATGACCTGACACATGATATCAGTGTGTGTCTGTGTGTGCGTCTCTTACTCCCTATGGTTCAACAATTTTAAAACATCACTGGGAAATTATGTAATTATAAATCATGAAATGAAGTATGACTGCTGCAGACTCACACTAACTCATTAAAAAGAGATTTCATACAGGCTGTTGAACTCAAAATAATTCAGTTCGCTGTTATAGCAAAACAATAACACTGGATTTTATCCTGAGAGAATTTTGAAATATCTCCAATAGAACTGATAGAGAATATACGTGAGTTTTGTTAAATAAATTATATCATATATATGTATATTTTTTTCATGTGCGGCTGATGGAGTTGCACCAGGGGGCCTCTGGACTCCTTTAAGCCTTGCTATGCCATACTTCCCACAGAGATGTTTGCCGATAAGAAATCAAACATCCTGATGAAATCTGCTTCGTTACATAAATATCGTTATGCTGATCCACAAACAGAAGCTCGGAGCTCTGAGAATAAGACTTTATGGGAGCAAAGGATTTGTTTTTCAGATCTACACACTTCCTCTGATTTGCAAAGCCCAGAGGAAGATGTCATAACATAAACTCTTTATGTCCCCGTCATGCCGGAGGTGTTTTCTTTGCCTATATCTGACTTTCATTTCTACCTCCATCTGTCATCAGAGCTTCAGAGCATTTGTGCTGGAGGAGCTGAACCTCCTCTGTGGCGCTGTAAGACAAACGAAGGTTTTTAATTAAATCTATTCCGTATTTCCACAATGGAAAATCTGTAATATAGTGTTGAGAAGGGAATATCCGCTGGCAGTGTTCCAACATAAGCTCTCTTTCTTGGAAAACAAAAATAAATCTTTTATATTGTTTTTTTCTTTTAGATATTGAGCTAATATTGTTTTATATATTTTGTGTACCTTTTATTACCCAACATCTAAACTTTGTTCTGTAACTCCTCCTCACCGCAAATAATGTATGAATCTTTCATTTCTTTATGTTGACCTTTTAAAGCTAGTGTAAGTATACGGTGTAACAACAAGTAGCGACAACCTGATCTTTGCTTTAACACCCCCACTTCATGAATTAAACTAATTCTTTCTAAACCAACACTTGAATGCCTAGATCCAACAACTGATGACCATTAGTAAGTCATACAACCAAAGTTACATGAACTCATTTTAAGGTCGAACTCACTCACTTGCGTGTGTGAATGTGAATAAAGAACAGTAGTGAAGATGGAGATTTGTACTAAACACAAACACTACAAGACTCTGGTAGTATTTGCTCTTAAATCTCTATATTGTCCAGACTGCTGACACTGCTGGGGTTGGGTTACGGTGTGGTTGGGCAGGTGGGGTTGACGTGAGTTTGGGGTGGGGTTGGGTTGTCCATGACTTACTCCTCACAGCTCTAAGGCAGAGTGTCCTGGAGGGTTTGTCACAGATTCTTTTTTAGGTCAAGCAGACAAAAATAGTAGATTTTCTTCAGTTGTAATGAATCCTATAAAACGGGACCAGGGTCAATAGATAGTGAAATAAAATGACTCCACTTGTAATTTACTAACTCCAGAAAGTGCTTTTACTGTTAACTTCATCTTGAAACCTACAATATGTCTATTGAAGGTCCCACAAAGCAGAGTGAAACAAAGCAGCAGCCTGGCAGTATGTGCTGCCGTTAACATCCAGCACCATACGGCTCTGACAGACTCCACTGCTCCTCACCTTTTAGGTTGAGTGGGCACAGTGAGAGGCTTTTTTTCACACTACTGATCCACGACAAACTCATACCTTGAGGGCGTCCACACAGCTGAGGTAAACCAAATCTGGCCATACTGCCCAGACTGTTCATCATCCAGTAAAATGGTCAATGTGAGTAGTTATGTGGGCCAGACCTGCAGTATTTATGATGACTACAGAGAGCTGTGTCTCCATGTTTAAAGCCGGATGATTTCATTTTTTATCTCTTCTTCTGTGATCTTTTTTGTCACTGGGTGACCACTTTCTGGTTTCACAGTGATGCTTGTAGAAATTAAAAAGTTGTTTTATGGCCTCTGAGGAAAAAACAATAGAGCTGAAAGAGATTCACAAGAGGGCAGACATCAAATCTCAGCCCTAAGCTTGAGAAACCATATTAGTTTTTTCATATAATGTAATTGACTTGGTTTGGTTTGGATACCTCCGTTAATGTATGTGATGATTGGATTGATCCTTGGAGGCCCTGTGGCAAAACAATAGCTGATTAAAATTTGGAAATTAAAAAGGTAGAATTGTGTATAGTACTGATATGCTGGAGCTTAAGAGCTTCAATAGATAAACCAATCGATCAATCAGATAAAACAATAACTCGTTTTAGTGTCATTCTAGTTTTAGTGTTTTTATGCCTTTCTTTGTGGGCAGTGTTGGGATTTGTCAGCTCCAACCTGAAGTCGGGGACTTGTATTTGAGCTGTGCTTCACTTAGTGTTGCTACAGACATACACAAGGTTAGTCATCTATTATGGATGACCAGGCATGGTCGGTGGAGGACTCTGTGGTCACCTTGTTGGATGTGAATGCACGGAGAGAAGCTTTGAACCCTGCATGAGGAAGCCTCCAACTTGACACTTACACACGAGTATGACTGGAAAATATTATTGGTTTAAATTTCGAGATCATCTTTAATACTGCATCTGGAAGAGAGTATTCCCTGGTAAGATTACAGCCTGGCTGGCGTATCAGACAAAAATCGCTTTTCTGGCCTCAGATCCCAACTTTAGTACAGTTCATTGAACCCGATTCCCCTTCAGGATCACACCCATAATAAGTCTGGCTTGTCTTCAAGCTGAAAAGTGCTGGAGCTCTGACTCATCCATTAGGCATAAACAGTCTCGTGGAAGGCATGGTGGCCGGGCAATGAACTGTAACAGATTAGATGTTCTGCTTCCTGGCTGAACCGACCTGGCCAGGATGTGCAGACCTGGGACCATTTCAAGTCGATTTAATGTGTTTGATAAAAACATGGCGACAGTGCTGTAAGACAGAACCCTTGAGATTGTAAAAGGAAAGGAGGAGTTCATTTTAACACTTAAAACACTGACTCTTGGCATGCTGTTAGTGGAACGTGGAATGCTTTTTTAGTTCATGTTTTTCACAGTTTTTCCCTCAAATAAAGTGTCTAGATCAGGGGTCGGCAACCTTTACCACTCAAAGAGCCACTTGGACCAGTTTCTCACCGTAAAGAAAGCACCGGGAGCCGCAAAACCCTTTTGACATTTAAAATGACACGGAATGCAACGTTTTTTTTTTATTATTACATTTAATGAAGGACTGCACGTAGCATTGAAACTTCTGTTTTCTTCAGACACTTTTCTTTTCTTAGAATTCTCCATAGTTGGCCTACCTGGGATTAAGAAATCGGTCGCTGCGGGGGTCAGACACTTTTGTTTTCTAATTCTTCATAGTTAGCTCTAGCTACCTGCGGTCTGGTTGGAACGTAGCTACTGTCTAGGTTCGAACGGTTCTGTAAGTTCAAGAATGCGCACGCATAGCCAAAAATGTATTTTTAATATGGTTTATTAAATGTAACAATGTCACCATAATCTTCATATTTAGAATTACATTTTCAAAAAAAACTAAACAAATACAAGAACCAGTCGAACATAATATATATATATAATATATAATATATATATGTTTGTGTGTGTGTGTGTGTGTGTGTGTGTGTAATATATATATATATAATATATATATGTGTGTGTGTGCTCTTTATTCAGAAAACCCCCATGTCACATCTACATTACAGGATCTGGTTATTATAGAGCAGATTAAATGTTAAATATAAATATTCAATATTTACATCACAGTAACAGTGTTACACACATTAGTAGCTGTAAACACTCAGCAATAGAAAAATACATACGTTGGTTTGGTGCTTACATAAGGAGTAAACATTTATAATCTTCACTTTAAAAGTTACATACGTTGTTTTTGGTGCCTGTTTGTTTCCCAGATATATTAGTGTGTGTGTGAATGGGTGTATAAGAGACATTAGCTTAAAGAACTTTGTAGAAAGGCGCTTTATGAAGTTCAGTCCATTTCCTGTTATTAGTTTACGGGCAGATCTGCCCGAACCAATATGGCGTCGCCGTTTACGTATCGCGACCAACGACCAACCCGCTCAATGCGGCGTCTATGTATATATGTCTATGGGTGAGAGGGGGAGCGTGCGTGTGTGAGCGAGAGTGGATGGAGTACGGCGCGAGTGAGGCTGATGTGTGGGACCTGTGATGTCGTTTGGCGTGGTTATGGCCGACAATAACCCAGTTCCAGCGCCTTGTCAACACCCCGCTCCCGGAGCGCCCGCTCCGCTAACTTAATGATCGAAAATTACCGAGGTTTTTTTCTTTTTCGGGCGATCGTGCGCCCCCCGCGGAGACTGCAGGTTGGCCAAATAACGCCTCATTATTCCTCACGCGTCCGGCTGGATGCTACAATACATTTTAATTTAATAGTCATCAATTATTTTCAAAAGTCACAGGGAGCCAGATCAGAGGGATCAAAGAGCCGCATGCGGCTCTGGAGCCGCGGGTTGCCGACCCATGGTCTAGATCATCTGGCTTTCTCGTTGGTTTGTTTACAAACTTGTCAGATCTAATTAAAGCCCCCTTACACTTTGTGGTTTGAGACGAAAGTTGACAACGATGGTAAAATCTTCAGTCGTCAATCTAAAAAAACGTCCAATATGAAGCTTTGGCAACCAGCAGATGGAAAAGCAAACTTCAGTAGAGAGTCAGAAATTAGGGACCAAATTCTCACAATCTGACTGCTGCTATAACTTCTACAAATCAACCAATCAGCAGGCAACAGAAAATGGCGCAGCGTACCCGGCGATGTGTGACCTGCTATAAAGAGACACTAGCATTTCGTCTGTCGACGCTTCTGTTCTCGTGATGTTGGTGGATCTCAGCAGTTACGCATTCCATACCATCATCAATATATTTAACATACAAGGACGGCTGACTGCTATTTTGCACATTATGTAAAATGAAAACACAAGCACGAGGAAATCTGTCTGTCCCCTTCAAAATGGCTCACAGAGGCACACTACCACCCCTAATAATGTGCGATAGTTTGGATGAGGACAGCAAACATGAAGTCAGTAAACAGTTCCATCTATTAAAACTGCAGAGGTTGAATTTGGAGCTTGTCGAGTCCCCCAGGACCCCCAAACATTGGTATGTAAAAAAAGAAACAGAAAACAATGATATGAAGTCATTTGGAAAACAGACTAAGTCATGAAACAGGAATGAAATGACAAACAGTAAGTACACCTCTGGGGTCTGCAGGTACCCCAGGTGGTAGGATGAAGGTTAATATATTAAATATTCAGAATTCCTCCCTGCTGCTTCTTGCATAACTCTATAGCACACAGGTTCGCTAAGGTGTTGCTGAGACGAGAAGCAATTAAGGTCTCCACAGCTGTATCCCACTGCTTTCTTTCAGACTACTACCTGTGCTGACTGCTGTTGTCCTGCAGTCTCCCAGGACATACAATGGAGAAAAGAGGTCCAGTGACAGGTGTTTGCTTGAGCTAAAAAGCCCGTAAAGCAGCCTTCACAGGACCCTTTTTGTACCCACAAGGAACTGAACAAGTGACACGGCTTTGGATTTATAGGTCGGGGCCTCCAGTCGGGTGGCAAGCTGCAGCAGGGGCCTGAGCAGCGCAGCGGCAGCACTGCTTCCATCTGTTGTCACGGTCTGCTCATATCTGCATGCTAATCCTTCTCTACCCTCACCTTCGTGAAAACACCCTCGTGGCTGCCGCAGCTCATTCAGGATGAGGAATTAACAGAGCAGGGAGCACAAAGACAGGCACCTGATGCTGATGGGATGTGAAACACAGAGAGAACGGGGACTTAAAGAAATGTGAGATTAGAAAAAAAAAAAATCAAAGAGGTAAGAAGCAGAACCTCCACACTGGTTTTCTCATCTTCCACGTAAGAATGCTGTCACCACTCAGGCCTGTGCACCCAGCCGGCTCTGTGCTCGCTAACACATGCAAAATATGCAGAGGACAGTCAAGGTCAGGTATTCGTTTCAGGGTCTCGAGATGGGTGACATTCAGCGGGCGTCAAAGCGCACCTCCGCGCCGCCGTTCAGCAGATGTAGCTGCTGGCAAAAAGTCTTCTCGAGCTGACTAATCATTTGTGTATGCAGCTATAATATGCGTTCAATGTCTGAAAATACATATCATCCATCAAAGCACGATTGTAATGTCTTTGGGCTGGAAAAGGGCACTGGGAGTAGGTGTGGCATATCTAAGATCTAATAAATATACATTTCCTCAGGCAAGAGGAGGAAGCTCCGAGATCTAAGGATTCATTTCCTACTCTGCCGACATAGCAGATAAGGTTTGATACAGTGCAGGCATGCAAAAATCTACATATTGCAATTGAAATGTGGAACTTTATAAATATTTGTTCTGCAGAGAAAGGCTGTCTGTAGTCTGTTAAAGCATACATTTATTTGTACCTTATTCATTTTTTCGTTTTAAACATGAGGAAACTGCTTCTGTAGCTCACCCTCCGTGTCTTTACAGCTGTAACACCATGTTGAACATGTCGTGCCCTGTGGCAGGCTGCAGAACAGCAGGCGTGATATGTGTCCAATACAAACAAACGTGACAGTATCATGCACATTTCGAATAAAGGGAGACTTATTACGCCGGAGAGTGAGCTGTAATGCACAGAGATGTTTTGTAAATGAAACATTTTTGCCTCTCTAACAGCCGTTTTACCGTGACAGATTTATCTGAAACCTTTACTCTGAAAAGAAGTGTGCAGTCAGCTGTTTCATTATGAATACACAGGAAGACAAACACAGCAGGGAGGGATGTGTTGTCGCAAAGATGATATCTCACATAATACTAAAGAACTTCATATATTTAATCCAGATCCATCTGAATTAATTAATAAGTAAGAAAAGCAATTTATTTCCTTTATTATTTTGCCACTGAAAGATTTTGGCCAATTAAAAAGTTCTTTTGACTGCATATCAGAATAAAATATATCGTTTCTGTTTTTTAGCTGCTTTGTTAATGTTCGGCCTCAGAACAGAGTTTTACCATGACAGAGATGTGCAGGATACGCAGCTCCTCCTTCGTGGAATCGTTGGCAGGGTCTTCGGTCGGTTCTGGGATGTTCAGGCCGCCGTCCTGGTGGTGGATGTGGAAGAGCAGAGTTCCATTCTCCAGCCATTGCTGCCTCCAGCGCACCAGAGGGATGTCCTCTGAATTCCCAGAGATCTCTGCAAGAGACAACAGATCAAAAAATTAAAATAAATAATGGACCTAAATGAGAAGCAGTTTGCTGCTGCAACACAGATTTCCTCGCATTCCCAACATTAACAATGCCAACATCATGAAGGAGAGCCACAGAAAAGTCATTAACTTCAATAATCAAAATTGTAACATTTGTGAGAGAAGTGATATGTGAAATAAGATAGAAGCGAGTTTCAACACATAAAACTAACTGTGGATTTTCTGGAAGCAGCGGAGCGTGAGAGACACGGTGCTTTGTGTCATACCTCGGCTCCTCAGACAATAAATTCCTCTCCTCGCTGTTTGAACTATTAGTTATGAAGGGCGAACACACACACAGTGCAGAAATGGAAAACATTATGAATGCATGATGGAGCGTTACGGCTGATTTTCTGTTATGTAAGTGTGAAGAGATGCATAAGGCTCATAAGTCATGAGGAGTGTCGACTGGTAGATGGAAATTGAAACAGAGATCACAAAGAGTGCAACCGGGACTGAACCACCTCTGACTCCACAAACAGGCTGCTGCTGCTGGAACTGAGGACGTGTGCGATACCAAGGGAACAATTATTTATTTATTTTAAGTGTCTACAAAAACATTTTATTTGTAGACACTGAAAGTCTATATGTCTATACATGAACATTAGATTAAGACTTTCAAATACTTAGTAAAGCGCCCTTTTTTTTATTATTTAAGAACTTCACTTACAGTAAATGATTCATTTTTACCAAACTTATTTTAAGTTTTATCAATGACTTATCACGCAAACAACAAGCGGTCATCATGACACACAAGTCAGAGCGTCACACTGTACAGTGATTATTACTTTGTTTGGACAAAATACACTTACAAGACTAAATTCTTAAAAAGCAATGTAATTAAATAATGTATTAATTTATTAGCGAGTACTGCCTCCTCCTTAAACCAGCCAGCTCTATTGAAAACACTGAGATAAAGACGAGGTGCATACAGGCCTTTAGACAAACCCTTTCCACTAGTACTGCCATAATACTACGCTCTGTCTCACTCAGTGTCCCGCCCACAGCACTCTCTGATTGGTTCCACATCAGCAGTGATCACCTCTGAACACTGAAGGCCGAGGACAGGGAAAGACTGGAGCTGCAGATAAATGTCCCGGCTTCAGCGTCTTCTGTCTGTATTTTCACCGCAGCGTCTTATAAAGTAATAAATGTTTGGCCTAACTTCTACTTGTATTCATGCAGCCACAACAACATGAAAACTTTTATATGTGCTCCCTTATACATGTAGATCAGAATCAGAATGGTCATTTTGTTCCATAAAATACAGACTGAAACATCGAGATGTCACATGTGAATGATTTCAATCCTAATTCTAATGTCAAAAGATCTACAGCATTTTCACTTAGCACTCAGCTCTCAACACTATTTAAAGAGAATTTATATTTACTTGTAAACTCCCAACATCATCTTTCATCAGTCCTTCTCTAATGAAAATAACAACAAATAGTTTAACAGTTTAGTTATCAAAATAATCATTTGTGCGTTCGGTGTGGAGAGTGGACAGCTTCACAGCTCCCTCCTTCATTTAATGTACAAAGATGTGTGAGCGGAGCTGTTGAAGAGGGTCAGCTGAGAACATGAAAACATTTTCTGTGAATCAATTTAGAGATTGAACAAAAAAAACCCTTCAGATGCTAATTGAAAGAGAAATTTGCCAGAATTTAAACAGCCATTCAGAGTATTTGAATTATTTTTATGACTGTGTGTAGTGCCCGTCGTTAGCAGCTGAGGCTCTCGTTTCTAATTAGGAATCCTGTTTAGTGGCACCATTTGCAGGATGGTACGCAGTACACATCCTTACGCTGTTTATGGATTACTTTGGATACTCTATTACGCTAATTGCTAGCATGACCCAGCGCTGCACACAAATCTATTATCCAGATATATTACGCCAGCTCTGCTGATGTACAAGCTATCAAATAATTTAAAGCTCATTTTACGCACAGATGTCACAATGAACTTAACAGAGAAGCAGTTCAAGCGCAGTGAAGAGCTGAAAGGGATTGTGGGAGTGCAGTGAGGGGACACAGGCCATTAGTGAATAGTCCATAATTGATCAAAGTCCATACTGTGCCGGTTTTATTCGTGCAGCGACGGTTGTGGGGAGAAAAATCACGGCCTGTAAATAATAATGAGGATTATGCCTGATCAAAAGAAAAGGGAGCAGAAGTGAGTGACTCAAGCAGCGAGTTCAGACACTTGTGTTAGCATGGGAGATGAGAATTAGGACGGGAACAACAAGGACTGGAAAGCCAGGCGACAGAGCGGTGGAGAGACACACAGCTCTCACACCGCAAAACCTACTTATCACTGTAAGGGCCTCGTGTAGAGATCTATATATAAACACAGGCCGAGCCCATGCTACACGAGACCATTACACTGATTACTGCCTAAGATGTAGCTGCAAGCAAGATTTTCCTGCTGATCGCAGGCTTTTACACAGAAGTGCGAAACTTCAGGAACACGGATCGAGCGACGCCACCTTTGCACCTGCACAATGTGGGTCTCAATTGATTCAGGGCTGCGGAGTTCTTTGCAGTTGTTTTGTCCACTTCACCTGGTCTGTAAGCTCTGACTTTACATAAAAGCACAGAGTGGACTTTAAAGTGTTATTTAAGAATCAGGATTGCACATTAACATCGACTTCAACACGTTTTTACCAAAAAGGCGGTAGGATAATGCTTTTTGTTGCATTATGGGAAATGTAGGGTTGATGTTTTTGGATATCTTCATGTCTGTTACACGATTTTGACAAAGTTTTAAAAATCTGTTTCTGGTATTTCTATATCATGCCAGATATTTAATTCATCCCACAATTGAAGGTCCAACATCAGCATCTACATACAATCATATTCTGCATGTATTCAAACTTAAATGAACACACGTCATAAATGTTTCATACTAATGTTTCTGGTTCTGTTGGTCGGTCCACTACTTTAGTCCACACTGCCACTGTGGTCCCAGAGGAATTCCCCGTGGAGGTCTCCTTCCATTTTTGTATTGACAAAGAAACATTTGGCTCAAAATGAAACTGTTGAACAGAGCTCCGATAATGTTTGTGATCACCTGACTTCTCACACAGATCCATTATTGTCTCAATGTGTCTGAGCCAGTTTAGAAGGGAATACTGTGCTGTCATTTGAATCGTCATAGGGCTGGTACGATATGCTCATCTCCCCATTGGATACGATCACAATACTTGGGGTGCCGATTCGATATGCATTGAGGTTCTGATTCTACAAATAATCCCATTCAGTATTGTGATTTGTGTTTGCTTTTTAACACTTAGCCATGGGAAAAATTTCATACCCTTCGAAATGGAATACGGCCAATGACAATCACTAGGACAGCTAAATGCTCAGTTTGGCTGTACTTGCTTATCAAGTTAATGCCTTAAGAATAAGAAATCAAATAGAAAAAGTATAAATACAGTATATGTGCTGCCCTCTCATGACATGCACTGTCTCCACTTAATAGTGGCTGTATTTTTAAATCCAATGGGAATTTGTAGCTTGAGTTTTGACCCTTTGAGATCACTGTAGATGGTCAGTCTTGAGTATTATATATATTACAATTTTTACTGGAATTTTGTGTCGGCTGCAAACTCCTAATCGCGCTAAACTAAGATGGTGATGGTGATTCCAGCTAACCTCGACCGTCATCAACCCTGACATCAGTGTCCAGCCCTGTGGGCTGATGAAGAGCCTTTTTTAAAAAAATCTCCAGCCTTTCTTGAAGGAGCTAGCTAACTGATGTTTCACACGGACAGCTCACACTATGTAAGCACTTACCTGGCTTAAACTATTCATGATAAGAGCAGCCATCATGAATATTTTGTGCACGTACACATACGATTATAATGCACCTCCTTTCCTGCTGTGGGAGTGCGCACCACCTTCTTTGTCAGACAGCCCATTATACTGATTACTGGCAAAGGAAACACTTGCATGCTGGATAATAGCCATAACCCTTATATATATTATAACCTGTTTACAAACCAAACTACTTCATGCTTTTACTGAGAGTGTAACAAGGTTTGGCCTGACAATAACTGATGCCCTCATGCCGCAGTGAAGAGGGAGTTCCCTCTGCCCATAGATAAGATTTAAGAGTCCCGGCTGGTTTTAACCTAAATGCAAATGATGTGCCAGAGTGTGACAGGGCACTTTTTAAAAAGTGTGCTCCCTCTCCCCCCCGGGGGACTAGTTTGCCATGAGAGTGGGATTAATGAGACCGCCGCCTTCCTGCACGGGACCATGTACAGTACCACCCAGCAGCGAGGCAGAGGGGAAGAGAGGAGGAAAGAAAGAAATAAAGAGACGGGGAGGAAGGCAGAGAAAAATACAGAGGGGGGTGATGGGAATGGTGGAGAATAGAGAAAGTGGCCACCTACCGGCATCAGAATGAATCAAAGTAACCTGATTACGCCACATTGTTAGTGTACCTCGTCTGAATGCAGATTCACTCAACCATTTAGTTTAAAGGAGTTTCAATTCCTTTAGAATGAAATTGACAGAGCGCCTATCTGAAGCATTTTGAAAGCCTAATCTTTAATCCAAGCAGAAACAAATGTGCAGAACCACCACAGAGAGCGTTTTTCCATCCCCTAATTGATTGACAGAGCACTCGCACTGCCAGAATGTGATAGATCACCAAGAATTCAGAGTCTGTTCTGTGGCGCTCACAGCTTTGCTTACATGTGTGTCGTTAGTAACCGGAGATTGTACTTTGCATTGACATGAGATGAGAAACTCAAATCTTATTCTCCTTCTCCAAGTCACGAGTCTCAAAGACCTCTGCTGATCCAAGCGCAGCTGAAATAATTAGAAAATCCTCACAGGGGGATTTTAAGAATTGAAAAAAATGAATTTGATGCTAACTGTGGTAAGATGAATGCAACATGATAGAAGTAAACAAATTACAGTACCGCTGTCTCTCTGCGGCACGTTCTGGGACAAGGCGGGCACATTTTTGGAGAATTCAGCAATAGAACGCTGTCAGATTTTAGCACCCTGCGAGGAGATTTTGTTCTGTTCCTGGCAATAACATCAGAGTGAAGAGTCAGTGGATGGAATAAAATCATTCATCTTATTGGAGAGTGCTTCTGGATAAGACGAGGGGCTCTCTGTTAAACTGGAGCTGCCACAGATTCATAGAGGCCCCCCAGAGACCTTTCAGGATACAGCTTAACAATGTCACCAGGCTCTTCCTGCACCTACTGTCACTGTGACAATACATCACTTCATCCATATTACAAAAAGCATTTGATCATAGACCTCTAGTGATATCTAGCTATGCGGATAGTGTAGAATTCCATTTGTCCAGGTTATGAGTCTGACTCTTCAACAGCCAAATGCAACAGAGGCAAATGAGTCCTGACATCACCTTTGTGCTCGCTGCTGCAACTCACTGCAATCTTTTTTAATTGGTCTCTCTGCTAATGTGAAGCCTGTTGCCGGAGTTTATGGTCCAGATACCATCCTGAGATAAACCAGGATCTAATTCAAGCTATCAGAAATTGACTGAACTGTGAAATGCAAGTAGTACCCCTTAATAACAACCAGAGACTGTGTACTGCCAACCATCTAACATTGAAGCATTCTAGAGATTGTTGTAACTAAATAAATAGCATGTATATCAGCACTAAACTGCTTTGTTAGTTCAGTCTTTAGTGAATAAGATATCTACTGAAAGAAATTATTTTTCCATCTACTAAGTTGGAATTGCTATATTTGCAGCTTACCGCACAGCTGATAAGATCCAAACATTTCCAATAATTCCACCGCGGTGTAAAGTCCAAAAGTCAAAATGTGTTTTTTATTTACAAAATGTCTAATGTCTGATGAAATATTCCTCTTCAGTCCCCTTTAGTCGTCATAAAGAACATTTTCTCTGCGCTCACTGAACTGGTTGCTCTCTAACCTGCTGCACATAAACGAGGCACACACCTGTATTAACGAGGTACACATCTGTATTAACGAGGTACACATCTGTATTAACGAGGCACACACCTGTATTAACGAGGTACACATCTGTATTAACGAGGCACACACCTGTATTAACGAGGTACACACCTGTATTAACGAGATACACACACCTGTATTAACGAGGTACACACACCTGTATTAACGAGGTACACACCTGTATTAACGAGGCACACACCTGTATTAACGAGGCAAACACCTGTATTAACGAGGCAAACACCTGTATTAACGAGGCACACACCTGTATTAACGAGGTAAACACCTGTAATAACGAGGCACACACCTGTATTAACGAGGCACACATCTGTATTAACGAAGCACACATCTGTATTAATGAGGCGCACACCTGTATTAACGAGGTACACACACCTGTGTTAACGAGGCGCACACCTGTATTAACGAGGCACACACACCTGTATTAACGAGGCACACACACCTGTATTAACGAGGTACACACCTGTGTTAATGAGGTACACATCTGTATTAACGAGGTGGTCTAACAGCTCCGTACAATACATCCCAATGCTCTTATTCATATTTTTTTCTTATTTCTTTTTTCTTATTTATCTTCAAGATTTGACAAACAACGTGGAGATATTTTTAATATCGAGTCAGGTGTGCTGTCATGCTGAATAATCAGATTGCTTGGTTGGAACTACTTGGCGTATAATGAACATTAAATGAATTGACATTGTCCATAATGGGTTTGAAACCCCTGCTGATTAATCATGCGCTGACTGTTCTAGGTGCTATAGTGACGACTGTAATCCGCAAAATGAATAACCATGTTCTTCCAATAAGGCAGACAGGTGTACGATGTGTGCTACAAACAGTACTACATGCAAGCAGACTATGATTGAGGTTTTCTTACTTGTGAAACCTAGTTACTTCATTGGTCCTCAGACTTTTTTTTTTTTTCTTGGTTTTTATGGCAATTATCTCAAACAAATGCAGATGAACAAACACGACTGATATGTAAATATGATATGAACACATGTAGAAATACATAAAGCACAAACATAAAAACACCTGCAGTGTTCTTGATGAAGAACCTCTGAATTCCAAGCCTCGGCACAAAATGCAGCTCGTGTCTCTTTCCTCTCCCAGAGGCTGTAGTGCCACGAGTGTATTCTCTCTCTCTCTAAACTCTTCTCCAGAGACGACGATAACAATCTCCACATTGCACGGTCACCGGAGGGCACGGCGATAAGCAGAAATTACTTTGGAGCTGTTGATTCAAACTTAGCAATAATAAACGACTATTAAAGAGAAGGCGTCATTGTTGATCTGAGAGCCCGGCGGCTGACAGAGGAAGAGTATGAGGGGGAGATGGGCTTCTAAATTTCAGATCATTATTCCGACGTGAACACGTGGAGGTCACCCTTTAAGCCTGTCCTCTAACTATATCGAAGCAAGGCTGATTTCTGAGGGGGCTTTAAAGTACCCACTTGACAGAGCAAACACAGAGTTAAATGACCGTTTCCACATGAAACCTTTAAGTTTGATATCTGCAGTGGATCTGTGACCATCTGAATATGTTGCTGCCACACCAGTCTTATTGCTATCCTGCCTTTGTCTGTTTGTTTCCATGTGCGGCATGGATGAAATATCTCCATATTGCCATGGAAACCAAAGCTTGAATGGATCATGACAACCATCACTCAAAAGCTATGGCCACAATATAGCACATATTGTAATATCAGCACGTCTCGGCTTTTATATTTGAGATTCTTCTTCTGAACGGGATATGAGATTATTCAGGATATGATGATGTTTCGCCTTTTCATAAAGTAAAAAATATACTCAATATTATTATTGCCATGCCACATACAAATAGTATACAGAATCATTTTATTTCATATATACACATGCAGCAGTCACCATGCCTGAACAATAACCCAACTGATTACAAAGTTGAGATGGAGAAGTGATCCAATCAGCACCGTTATGGCCGCTAATTGCGATCAATGTTTGTTCCTCTTTTTCTACCAGTGATGACGGTCATCAGCGCTGCAGGTTATGTTGTAAAATTGGTCAAATATTTGCTAAAATGCAGGTGGAAGGTGACCACAAGCAGCAGATGCTTACCACCGTGGGTTAAATGTCGAAACATTGCATATTTTTTTCTTGGGGAAACTTGATGATGATTTGCAGATTTGTGTTGGTCCTCCACTTTCATTGTGTTTTGCACTGTGGGCCAACAGTGTACATCAAAAGCAAACTGACTGTCTTTTGGCATAAGATGATAAGATTGATATCAATGGAAATCAATCAGAGCTAACCAACTACTCTAACAATCACTAATTAATATGTTGTATCTAGGGCTGTACCATTATTTAAAATAGTGTAGAAATCGGAATATCTGTCGTTGAGTTTTTTTGCACTTACACTTCGTCATTTAGCTGATACTTTTATCCAAAGCAACTTACCAAAAAGGGAAACAATCAAGGTACACTATGACAAGGATGTGCTAGTCACTGCTCACGTAGAATCAAGTGTCATTTGTAGAGGGGGATAGATTGAGCATGTCCAGTTGATGGTACAGTGCCACGAGGAGGTACTCTCTGAAGGGCTGGAATTAGAACGCGCGTTTCCACCAACGAGGAATAACAACGAGAAATGTTTGGACTGCCCTGTACGTACAGGTGGCAGAGCCAGGCATCCTTCATTGGTGGAGCACAATGTAGCAGCTCTGGTAGTATCTGATTTATTTATGTGGCTTTATGTAACTTAATGTTTAGGTGTGCAACTACAGTATTACTTTTAAGTTAAACTTCTTAAACCCAGTTAAATTGATGTAGTATGGAGCTGGGGCACCCAACATGCAAACTATAAGCGGTGTGGTTGGGACCCTCTGACTGTGGGTGGATTTTTGGAGTTATTTCTTTACAGACTGACTTTACCTCACAACATATTTCAGCATGTTCTGATCCTCAGCTAACACAGAGGGCAGACACATGCAGTGATTTATATGGCTCAAGGTGTTTTATCTTATGCTGAGTCATTACTCAGTCCGGCATAGAAACCAGTTTTCCCGGAGTCTGACAACATGCTGGTTGGGGTGATGATGCACTGTGCTGTGAATTTTAATTTGGCTCCATCTGTAATCAGCGTGCAGTCTGTTCCCCTGCCTTCAAAAAGGATAAATAAATACAAACAAATAAAGCTCCAAAAAAAAACAGACTTTTAAAGGTCTTTAAAGAGAAAACACGTTGAGTAACTACTGAAGTCTCCGTATCGATTTTCACAGCCAACTTCACAATACAGAACTACAAATACCAGTGAACTTTAGAAGAGCTGAAAAGAGCACAATAAAGGCCAGAGCCAAACGTTGTCCCTTATGTCTCCCTTTTTATTCTTGTCAAGCTCTTCTATTATATATAACATATAAATAAATGTCAGTCTGTGTACTGCAGCCTACAGAATGGTGCATACATGTATAGAAGAGATCTCATGGCCATCTTCACAATGTGTCTACGTCTCAGACCCTCAGTCCTGAATGTATGTGGGCACTTTTTTCCAACCACAGCTGACCTCCTCTTTGATCATTTCATGAAGCCAAGAGCGTTGCTGAAGCTCTGAAATGATTTTTATCACAATGAAGTCAAATCTTTTGTTTGTTTTTTCTCATTCTCCTGAGTCACACATGCTAAACACTACACAAGAGTTTCATTTTGCTTGAGTCCAGATTCAAAAGAATATCATGTTTGATGATGCGAGACCAGAGCTTATTATTTTAATAACAGTTTGGGGCATGTAATCATCCTATCATCTATCTGCGTGGTGTTTTATGAATGTGCTGCTTTGGATATGCATCCCTTGCATGTATCACATCCATCTGTGGTAGTATCCACCCTAGCCGGATGGCATCTCATGTTTTTAATTTCTTTAATTAATTAATTGAACTAAAAATATATAACATTTGGATGAAGACATTTAAAGTTGAAATCACTAGCAAGCTACAGCCAGCCAGCCAAGCCCAGCTGAGCTTTTGGTTTCAGTTAGCTATGTAATTGGCCCCTAGTTACACAGTATTAATTGTTAGCACATTGTCTTAATACAAAGGTTAGTATCATGGATCACATTAGCAGATGAAGACATTTGAAGAAAAAAAAATTTAGTTTTGATTACATTAGCAAGCCAGCTAATGTTTTCCTGGTCTGTAAAATGTCCTAAACCTGCATTCTTCCTAATGTCCTGCAGGGGGCAGCTCCACAAAATGCAACAATAATGTCTGATGACAACCGCCATAACATCCACTTCAAAACAGTGGAGTGGAGTGGTCAATGGGTGATGTCACAGAGGGATTACACCTGATTGATGCACACACAGTGCAGACATAGCTGCATACTAATTCAGCGCTCTAGTATTTATAGATGGTGTGTATGTGTGAGTGTCCACATTCATAATGACAGGAAACATGTCATGATGTGTTTTTAATGGTTTGTGGACAACGATGCAGCTCTATGGCACAGTGGAAGAAGCTTTGGAGACAGAGACACACACACACACACACACACAATATTTATTAAGTCGATACATTCATCATTGGTTTCACTTTTGGTCAGGAAGAAAAATAAAACCTTGCACCAGCTTTGTGTTCTAACAGCTTGAAGACTGCTCTGAAATCCTGGAACGTGACGTCCACACACACACACACACACACACACACACACACACACACACACACTTAAGCTTGCCAACCTGACCAATTTGTGAAACTTTCACCAAAGAATAGAGTCTTGATTATTGTTGAGTCTGGCTTTCTCGGAACTGCTCACTCGCTGTTACTGACCTCCTGTTATGGGATAAGTGCTAATACCCGAGCAGAATTTAATTCAGGCAAATAGGGTGAATCTATAAAATGTCTGAGTTTGAGCTAATGGTGTGTCTTCCCTGGGCCCTCTTTGCGATTTAGTTCAATAAGACTGGTGTATTTTTACGTACCATCGTAAATCCTGTTTAGACATGTGGGCATCGTGTCTTATTAAAACAGCATTCAACACAAAGAGACAGCAAACACAGTAAGGGGAACGCATCGCTTAGAGATTTTAGCAAACGGCCGAGAGTTTAATGCGAAGATATCGACAGGCGCGTTCAGAAGTAACTGTTTAAGGGGAATCAGCAGCTAAACAGCAGTCATAGAGAAATGCTGTTTTCTGAGGCCTGTTTTCCCAGTGGGAGAGGGAGAAGGGAGGAGAGGGGGTGGGGACCATATGGCCGCGGTGCTGTGTGCTTGTACTGGGATTTCACAGCAGCAGAGAGAGGTGTGTGAGTTAATGTGTGTGCGGTGGCGGTGAGAGAGGGGGTGAAGGCTGAAGCTATTCTGCTCACATCCTCATGCGGTGTCAGGGGAAGCTGCCCTCTTTTACCTCTCCTCTCACAGTCATGGCTTCTGGTTAGAGCGACCAAGGGAAGGGAGGATAGCAAAAAGGGTAAAGGGGGGGTGGGGGCATTAAAACTGAAGCTGGTGTAATGGGATGTGTAGACGAGGAGAGTGGTGGAGAGGAGGAGATGCTGGCAGACAGACAAAAAATAATGAGAAAGATACAGAATTGGGTTTTTGATCGGAGCTCTAATCTAAATTCAAACTTGGGGTTATGATCCCTCTACTGCTGCTTACAACCCCCAAGCCAGCCCCACACACACAAGTTCTCAAACTGTCAGCTGTGCCGACATGTAAGCAACTCAAACATGTCTAGAATTCTTATCGAACGCTTCCCTATCGGCACTGCCACTACCCACAACACAGTCAAAGCTGGGCTGTCGATATGGAAAAACTTCTATAGCAGTTTCATCAGCCTGATGACTGAGGACATTTCCCAGTAAACAGCATGGTTAGACGGAAAGGTGCTCAAAGACATATAGGTGCTCAAACGATCCAGGCATTGTACATAAAACCAGAAAAGTCCAGAGGAAAGATTTGAAAAGAGAAAAAAGGTACTGCTCTTGATATTTGTTGAGTACAAACAAGGCCGGAGCTGAATTTTTTGTTTCAACATCTGAGCACCCCTGGCAGTGCGTGGAAAGAATGCAAAAGTTCAAAACAAAAGGTATGAGTAAAACAAAAGCCACAGAAGTTGTTCAGAGGCAGACATGAATGCTGCCATGTCTCCGGGGAACACTTCTGGGCTTGTTTTAAGGTGTTCGTCATTGGGCCTTGCCAATTTTCTACATGAATGAGAGTCGGAAACAGTGCAATCAATCAAAGTCAGTCCCTTTCCTAACAAGCTACCCAACACGGGACTCTACATATTAACCAAGACAGCCGGCAAAAGGTAATTTGCAATAGCTTGAGAAGTTCTTCTTTTAAAATTTCATGTCGAATGATTATGTATGGGACACGGAGCGTAGAGGACAGGGGGAACAGTCCACTTCAAGGTGTGCTGAGATCACAGGAGGTTTCTGCCAGCAGCTCCTGTAAAATACATGGAGCGTTTGGTTTGATGAGATTCAACGAGACTGACCCCCACTTGGCTGTGATTAGAAATTCCACTCGTGGAAAGTCACACACCCTGCAGAGATTCTGCAAATGTGATCACACAGATGAATCCCATTAAAAGCAAGGCAGAGCAGATGGATCGCATTGTTGCCAAGACTGGAAGTTTCAAAAACGGTTACGACAGGTTGCTAAGTTGTTTAAATGAAAGGCGCCGAGGCGTAAGCCATCACTGTACAGGGAGGCAAACAAAATGAAGCTAGGACTGCTAACTCTGCAGCTACAGTTTTGTTTGATTCTTATATGCTGAAGATGCAGAGTGGAATAGCTGCATACTTACACTGTAAACCTCACTAGAATTCAGCAATCATTCATTGTATTGTTTACACTGCGCTGCAAAACTGTCTTCCTGTTTCTACATTCTTGGGGTTTTGACACTTTTCTCACTTACCTTACTTTATGGAATGATAGTGATAGTGACAATGACTCACCAGTAAATGTAAATAGTTGCAATGACGTTCTGTTATTCAGCTCTGTCACATATCCCTTTAGATAACGCCAAAGCCTCCATGCAACCAGCCTGTCTTCAGAGGTATTTCTTGACCTTTATGAGCCTCAAAAGTTGTGTGTTTCTAACAACTCGTGATGTGTTTTACTGTAGCAGGAGTTAATAAACCCCCGCCAAGCGAAAGTGACTTGAAAGTCCAACTCAGCTGTCAAATATCCAAGAATTGTAGGTGTCACAGATCACTAGGAGCTCAAGGAGCTAGCCAGAAAGATGCTGTCAGAGAAACTAATTCTGACCACTGAGAACGTGAGATATACATTCTGCTTTAATGGAACTATTTTTTTACTTTACTCTTCACATTTATAATCAGGGTAATCTAATATTCAAGTCCTGTGAAAGTAAGTGAACACATTTTGGACCCGTCTGTCCATTTAAAGCCAGACATAACATTGTCGGCAACCCTCCAATCTAAGTTCTGTAAATACAGCAAACAAAATAGGCATTACTGGGCTTAGTAACTGTAAAATAATGAGCCTACTGATTAGAGCTCAATCGATGAATACAGTGGGCTCATATATTAGCAGAAAGTTGCTCACTGAAGATAGGAAAGTATCAACGCACAGGGCAACCGAACAGTAAGTCATAACAAAAATGCCAGATACTGAGAGTTTGAGGTACACTGTCGACTTTCCATAATGTAGTAAAGTCCATAAAATGCTTGCAAAAAATGAAGGGATCTGTATCAAATATGTTCATCCTGCATGTTTATGTACAAAAAAAAGGTTGATTTTAGGTATCGGTTGTTCTGAATTATACATCAAATTACTGCCATCGTGCTAGCTTTAGTGTTATTTTACAAGGTTATGAGGTTCCCACAACTGTTTTTACAATGGAAGTATTTCTACTGAACATAAAGTCTCCAGAGTAACGGGGACAGCTGATGTTGTAAACACCTTAAACAGAATTCAATTTGCCTCCATCATATTGGGGTGGAGGCACACATCGCTCAGACATAGTGATAGAATTTGGTTGAACCAACCTTTTAAGTCACCATGACAAAACGGAAAGATTTTCTGACAATCCTGCTACATTATGCAGTCAAAAATGAGACAGACAAACACCTCTCAATGGTGAATGGGAAATATGCCTCTCTTCTTGTGAACAAAGGAGCACTGCATCGACCTGTAGCACAAAATCAAGTGTTGCTTCCATGTAGAATGAGATTAACAAAGCAGCCATTCAAACAGGATCGCGGCTCTCCTGTAATGCACTCGTCACATCTCGATGTTGACTTAATTCAACATGCACGTCAGCACTCGCAAAGGAAGTCACGCGCGGTGCAATGAACCAAACAAACACCAAAGCCATTTGCTATCCTGAGACGAATAGCAATTACGATTTCTGCTACGTCTCATTGGTTAACCCATTTGTTCTTCTGCAGAGCAACGGATATGGAAAACAGTCTAATCTCCATGTGTAAGAGATGAAGAAATGTGTGTTGATGGTGCGTAATATCTTAATCCCCATTTCACACACATCCTCACTCCATCAGCTTTCATATGTCGTTCATACTTTGTGCATTGTGTTGCCCTGTGTAGCAGATATAGCATTGTTTAGAAGTTTTCTTCTTTCATTGCACGCAAATATAATCTGGTAAGCAGTTGTCTGAGACGCCTTTTCACGTGACATTAAGTCCTGAATCAATTTCCTTGTATTCTAAATGAGAAACTGCAGGAATTTTTTTGGTACAACTTCCCATTTATTCCAAACCACTCCATTTTTTAATGGATGTAGATCATTTTCCAGCAGCTCACTCGACCAATTCACCCGTCCATTTTTCATCAGGCTCAACTACAAGTGTCCTGTGGTCTCATTTGAGAAGAAAAAGTTGAATGGCTGTGAGAAAACAATTAAAGTGACCCAGGTACTCCAGTCACCTTGAATACTTAAATGTGCTGTTCCATGGGGATTGCTTGGCACTGCCAAAATGCAATTTAGCACACCTGCCAAGTAGTCCAAGTACCTCAGCACTGCTTGAATAACTAGTTGTTCCTCATCATGTTGCAAAGTATATACAGTATGAGCCAGAAGCTTGTACTTCAACAACATATTTGCCTATAAACTACTAAATAAAAAGTACAACATTATAAACTAAAACACTTTAGGTATGGCAAGCGCTTCTAACTTTTACACAGTGAGGCTGACAAATAGCCTTTAAGTTTTTACTAGTGGGAATGTGAATTAAAGATATTGGTAAAGCTATTATAACATGTTAAAATGTATATTTTCATGCATAGAGATTACATTGATTTTTGATTTACAAATATCATTCATTCATTTACATATAGATCAGAAATTCCACATCCATTCAGTTGGATTTCTACATTAAAAAAGGACTGTGACTAGTGGAAATGGAACCTTCCCATTTCAGATAAACAACTGCATTTATGTCTGCTGTAACATATTTCGAATATGTCTTATGTATGTACCTCCAAACTGACATAGTCTTACTAATCTGCTTTGGACCTGTGCCGTTCATTGGGGGCTACAGAAAATCCCAGCAGCAGTGAGTAAAGGCACAGTAATAATACCCCGCCAGTCAATCATAGACCATTCAAGCTTATTTTGTATCAAATAACCACAACACGGCTTGTAAATGTGTCCGTCTTCCTCCAGGTGAGCTGAGTGTGGTAGTCGTGATAATGTAATTTGAAACAACTCGTTTATGTGTGTGAGGAGACTGACACTGACGTCTGCAGCCAGATGTATGTGTATGTGAGACTTGGAAAGCCTGTCATAAGATTTGTCTTCATTTGTTCTTAGTTAGAGACAAAAAACAACTTCCCATATATCTGAAGTTACAGGATTATTGTTAGGGGACATGTGGCTAGTATACAGTAACCCTGAGGAACTTCTTAAGTGCAAAGGTGTTTATGGATTAAATTCTTCTACTGCTCCATTCTTTATTAATCTCTTGTTTGACCTTGTATGAAAAATCAACCCTTTATTTGAGTGTTACAATAAGAAAATGTAAGAAGAAAGACAGGGTGACAGAAAGAGGGGGAAGACAGAACATCCAAAGGAATAAAAAAAAAAAAAGAAGGTCGACCTGACCAAATCTTAACCACAGCAGCGGAAAATTATTTTATTTCTGAAAAAGTTGAATTGTTGAATCTTGTTAGAAAAACTGTCTGTAGGCGGACAATCCAAAATAAAGTGTTCCAAAAAGGTCCTGCAGAACATTGAGGGCATGACATCAGTGCACGCCCTGCAGGAAACTCACTTTTAATAAAAAGTACAGCAAATCACTCAACTAAACTCAAGTCTTGTTAGTTAAAGTTAACATATACAGTATTACATGGACTGTCAGTCACATTCTAACACTACTGATGATGAAAGCCAGAGACACACACCACTGACTCCCAACAGGGCTGAGATGCTCTCTGCTGCACCTGCTGAGGTTACGAGATCCAACACAGACAAATGGTTCAACTCCATATGACAAAATGAAGAAATTCAAAACATTCACAGTAATGTTGATTTCAATGTAGTGAGCCCATAGGACCCACAGGTGGTCATCTCAGTGAGTCCTCAATAATCTCATGTTGTTTTGACAGATATTAGTGCTAAAAACACATATGTAATTATGTTTATATTTTGAAGGTCAGTCAGAATATAACAGAACATTTGGCCCTAAACAGTTAAATGAATCCTATTTTACAGGTCTTTGCATATTTTATCACCACTTTTATGATCCAAAACTTAACTCATGTTTATTCATTATTTCCATGTCTTTGGCCGAGGACGGGTTGTGTTTACTACTCGAATCAAAGTTTAAAGTTTCTTTGCTTACGCACCAATGCAGACTCACATAAAGAGGTTTGTCAGTGACTTTTCTGAATCCACATGAACCACTCTTCACATCAACATGAATTACAGAGTAAATACGTCACTTTTAGAGCCGGCTCGCCTGTCGACTTCTGTTATTTTCTTCTTCCAAAAAGTGCTAAAGAACGTCAAAGTCTGAGTTTTCATTCAAACTAAATGGTGACTGGTGAGTTGACTGCAGGTCAAATTAATCAGAGCAGAGGACAAACTGCCCCCTCAGTTACCGACGTGCAATGTGGCATTTAAAAAGCTGTTTTAAATAAAGTATCGTGCAGTGCTCGCTCCGCGTAACACACCTACTACTTTACAGTATATCATTTGAGAACACTTCACAGAGATCTGTTTTACTCTCTGGTCCAGCTTAGATAAAAACACAGAATCTGTTAGTATGTTAGTGACATAGTCACACAGACATAGACATAGACAATGAATGAGAGTGAGGGAGCATCGGCATAGAAAAAAACGGCTTAATCAGCAAAATAAAAAGTTGTTTTCTGGTCAGCACAAATAGACACACCACCAGCAGCCCCACCTCGAAATTCTGTCTGAATGTACCGTTAGTAACATGAGCGCACATAAACTAGATTTGCCATTCACGTGGCACCATCTGCGTCCTTTCAGATTTTAAGAGGTGGAGGACACTGAAACTAAATTATTACTTTTTACGGGATATTATAATTTGTTGGATGTTTTCCCAGAAAGCACCGAGCTTTAACATGAGACATACAATACATGTATCACGTGTGCAGTGGGAGATGAGAATATGACCCCAGACAAGTTAACAGCCTCTGGTGATGCTTTGTTCTCTCTCTCCACTCTGTGTTATCCCTCTTTGGTAAAAAAAAAAAAGAAGAAAAAAACAGAAATATGAGAAAAGCATTGTGATTTGTATAATCCATGACTGTGGCGTCCGTTGAGCCCTTCGCTGCAGTTAGGCATGGCCATCCACTGGAAGGCTGGCTTTAGACAAAACATCAATGCAGTATGGATCGCATAACAATGTAAGCTGTTGAGTGTGGCGGCTACACGCTCAAAAATAAAGGCCCCACGTTCCTAATACCAATAAAAAAGCACTGCAGGCTTTAACACATATTGATTCCATTATATGCAAGAAGGTGGAAGTATATTGCATTCACAGTCAAAGCTTGCACCTTTCTTCCCATCATTCATTGGCTGAAGTTGACTTTGCACCATGCTGATTTCTGAAGATATACTGTTGCTGTGCACTTGTATCTCCTCTGAGGAAAGCTGGTTAAAGGGTGTAACACAGACACATCTAAAAATTAAGTCAAAATCAATGAGATACAGTCCAGTCCACCTCAAGGCGTGGTCAGATTGTGGACAGGTGTGAATGCAGTCCATACGCACTGATGACACATTTCTGTGTTTCCCACCATCTATACATATGTGAATGGTGAAACCATTGGCAGGAATTTAGAGCTGCAACGATTAGTCAATGAACAGATCAATCAATCGACTGAGAATTAATCAGCAAATAGTATGGATGCACCATCGATAAAAGAACTTTTGGATTGGACTAGTCTGGAAAAACTAACTTGCATTTCTAAGGCAAGCAGAAAGATTTTGTGGAAACTATACATAAATGTCAATCAATCTAATCAAAATCATCAAACTGGAAAGTTAAAATGTATGGAAATGTTTCATTATACTGCTATAATGTACATATTTCTCTTCATATTTCAAACTGTTGTGTTGTTACTGTATGTTCCGTTGATGGGGTGTTATAAGAGAATGACAATAAAACTATGGTAAAAAAAAAAATAACAATCAACAATTATTTTGATAAATAGAGTTTAAGTAAAAGTGAAAAATGCCAAACTGAACTTTTTTGCAGCAACTCAAACATGACGATTTGTTACATTGCTTTGTCTATTGTGACAAATTCTGGATTTTAGGCAAGCTGCAAGCTGTATGGTTAGGAAAGTACACCAATGCCAAAGTGTCAAAAACTGCAGTTCCTCGAGGGGCCACTTGAGGCTGGCTACAGAACGAGATCCACCACACTGAGCTTCAGAAACTTGTGGGTGACCTCAGTGGTCAGGGCCTTAGTCCCTGATATGGATGAAGCTTGTAATGCAGATCTGCACTCCCCATGATCCAGCACAGATAACCCAGATGACATCATCAGGGATATTTTGTCAGGAAGCTCCTTTAAAGCAAGGAAAGGATTTCTGACTGCCACTTTTTACTGGACTTATAAAGTTGTTTTTATGGTCTGTGTGACTTTTATACTGGCGTATAAATACAATGTGCCGTCAACGTCATTTGAGGATCTAAGCAGCGTCTGGTAAATGCAGAAAACTTGTTTGCCTGTGTAATCAGGCTGGTAAATTAGTACTAAAGACCCTGAGAGGTGGGAACGACAATCTGTCGGAGCACTGCAGCCTGACCAGCTGTAACCGGCTTACACTGGGACTGCCGCTGCCGCTGTTCTCCCCGACGTGCTGGAGCTTATCTGGGGCACGCAGGAGGCACAACAATGAACTTATCACCATCCAGCCACTTGGCGGGATGTAGCTGCAACCCTGCCGCGTCGCTCTGACCGCGAGCCGGCTCCGGTTCATTGATCATACACACCAGCAGAACCTAATCTAGGGACAGTGAGCCTTTCAAACCGCAGGCTCCGGCTTTGGACAGAGAAAGGGCGGAGGAAAGAGGAAGAAAAAAAAAAAACAAGTTTTTGCCAGGTAATATAAAAAGCTGCTTGTGAAAGAAATGAAGAGAAAGAAGTTCAATAACTTTGCAGGGACCTCCACACCCTGCATGTCAACAAGCTTCCAGGATTTTGATTGAAGCTCTGCACAAGCCCTGCTGCTGGGCTTTTCTACTCCTTTTTTTCTTTGTTGGTGCCAGTGCCACAAGAATACATAAAAGTTTCAGTAGGAGGCTTCCATCGATGGTCAGAAAAAAAAAAAAAAAGAAATCTCTTTTTGGGACAAAACTCTAATACAAACAAAGACGATTTTCGGTCTATTTGCTAGCTGTGAAGCTTTGAAAGGAGCAACAACGATGAGGTGTCAGAGTGAAAATGAAGAAGCACCATCCCATACAGGCAATTTCTAAAGCACGCAATGTGGTTTTACGTGCAGAATAACAAAACAGCAGGGTTACCTTAATACCTAGACAGATGCATTACGCTCTGACACAGTTACTGTCACTGATACTAGACATTTCACAGCCACTGCAGACGCTACGAAGAAATCATCCAGGCTGCATATGAGAAACATCAGAGCCTTTTAAAGCTGATGCGTCGTGATTATTATTTTTTTGGGCACAATATTCACTTAATCCTCTCTGCGTGCATTTCTATAATCAATTAAGGGTCCGGAGTTTATGTATACTAGCATACAAGGTGTGTGTCAGTCACGTTCTGTTTTCAAAGATGATCGCAGCCTTTTGTACTTTCCTGCTGACTGATTCTGCTGATTTTTCTCCCGACTCCCTCGTCCTGTCTAGAGGAAAGATGGGAGTGATTGTCGCATCAAACGGAACACGGCGACTCGCCCCTCTCAATCTCTGTATCTGGAGTAAATTGAAGGTGATTTTCAATAACTGCGCTGACGAGCTGCGATAGGCGGATCAGAGTCGCTGCCTCCGTCTGACAGGCTGTAATAAGAGACACGATCTGACGTTCTCTGTGTTTCAAGTGGATCACAGCTTGGTTTATGCTGAGAGCATCTCGACGAGCCCGGGCGTGATGGATGCGGTGCGATGCATGCGTGAAGTGGATTCTGATCAGAGTCTTGTGATAGCGGTCCTGTTTTGAAGATTGAAATTTTGGACTTACTGTAAGTCAAGAGGAAAGTAGAAAAACTTGTTTCTAATTTGAATAAATGAATTAAAGCTATTTATCTGATTTCTTACTAGACTAGAAATACCATATATGGACGTCTGTGGTCGTCAGAGTCATGACGAAATCATTAGAATCGGCTGGTTTATCTCCAGATGTGCTTTTAATGATAAAGTTATAGAGTTCCTTCTAGATGTGAATTGAAGTGAGATAACTTCTCTTATGATTTTCCCAAATATATATACAACTAAACACATTTAAAGCACATTTTGTATACAGTATAAGCCTGCACTGACTTTGGTTGCAGTCACTATTATACATCTGTTATGTGCATATGTATCTTTATCTCTTTATCCTCTGGTGTACCAGCAGCACACGATTCTTCCTGATCTCATCTCCTTGAACGTGTTTGACAGATACTGTGATCTTGAATGTGTTTCCTACATTCCACGGTGGTGGACTGATGAATGTGAACTTTCTTTACTTCCCAGTTAAGTCTTTAAAGTACTTCTGAGTACAATCATTCCAAACATGAAAACTCACCAACACTCTTGACAAAACGTGTTTGTGGTCATTGAGTTCATACATTTTCATGGTGAGGAGGACAGCAGGTGATGTGTTGTTCTTATCACTGGCATTTTGAGCAGCTATATTTAAGTCTGAATGCATCAATCCTCTGCATCATCAGTGAAGGAAAGTTACAGAATTCATCACAAATAATTATTTAGCATTGTGGAAAAAAAATGTAAATTGATGTATCCATACATATCCTGACATAATGTGAAGACTATGTATCAAATGTATTAAAGTTATTACTGGGTAATGAAAGGTCTCCATTTAATATTGATTTTACTAATACTGTAGGACGTGCATTAGAACACAAGGCTATCAGAAAGAAGGCTATTATATTACTACTTTTATTAATAACGTGTGTGCACAGTCCATGGAGTTAACATGTATTATACAACTGGCTCATCTGATGTATAACTTGTTGTTGGCTTATCATAAAGACACAAAACACTGCAAAATGCTAACAACTTTAGCTTCCTCAACTAAATGGCTGTTGCCAAGAGAATCTGGTTATGTTCTGTTATGTAACCAGGTGTTGTTTACTATTATATCAGTTATCTGTGCTCTGTGATGCACTGGAGACAGGGTGGGTGTAAGTCAGCTGGGATAGGCTCCAGCCCCACCATGACCCTGATAAGCAGTTACAGAAAATGGATGGATGGAGGATGGAGGGATATTACAGTTATCAATCTTACAGCTGTGATTACATAGGAAGAATAGTATTAAAATTTAAATCTTTGTTTCACGTTCACATCTTTAGAGGAAACATGGCCACTTTTAAAGTTTTAACACAAAGTCAAAGTGTAGAAGCTTTAAAATGTCTCAATAACACAACGTTAATCTGAAAGCACCTGATTTCATTTCAAATCCAAGACATACTGCACATCACTGAGGCCCCGGCTGAAAAACAACAAACCAGAATTCAACATGTGATCATTTCCTTAATAGTTTATATAACACATTTCAACAGGCCAGTCTAAATGACCACAAAGAACTGTTCATTCTCATTTCCATGACCAGCTCCATATTTTAGGTGTGCATCCAACACATCCACTGGTTAACCCATTCAATATACGCAGTCTTATCATATCTGAAAACTTTCTCCATAATTATGACATCATGACTTGCCGTTACTTTGAGCAGCACTACATGAATAAAACCAACGCGACTGACATGTCTCAGTTGTGTGTACTAATCCACACTGTACCTGTCTGAAGGTATATGTCATGTTTTCCAACAAGTTAGAAGGTGACAAAGAAAAGAAAAATAATCGCGGGAGCCTGGCAGTGTGAATGAAGCCTTCGGGATACTCAGAACTGTATTTTTCTCTGGAAAATAGTGTTTCGTGTTCCCCTGCAGACCGACTCACAAGGAGAAAACTGCTTTATGGCAGGCGGTGTAGAAAAGTACCCATAAATCTCCCAAAATGACACCGGGGCTAAACAATCTTGGCTTGGAAACAATCTTGGCTTGATCAGAAATGGGGGGCTGGGGGAACATTTTGGCACCGACATCATCATCATCACCCGACTCCCCTACTCGGTCTTGTGCTACCTCTAAAGCCTAATCTAAATGAAACATACGACTAACTGTGTCGGAACTAATCAGCCGCGCCTCGTAATGCATGGTGGCTCACGTTCAGTATGGACCCACCATGTCTCAACATATTCAGCAAACAGCTAAAACACGTGCAAAGCTCCGTCCCACGACAAATTGCCAACAAGCTTCTGTTTGGTGTTTGCCTTCTGTTTGGCTCGCTCGCTGTTGGCCGGCGGCTCGCTGGTAACAAAGGCCGCATGGTGGGATACTGCTACACTAATACATTACACGCTGATACCACCCACTGTGTCAAAGTCACACACTTGTACACTCGTCACACTGATAACAATGCTGAGGTTTTTTCAAGACCTGCCAAACACCACCTTTACTAACGCAGCTCCTTTTGGGTTTCATGAGAATGACTTGACTGTATGTAGCTTATTCATAGTTGCCATGTAATTAAAGATGAGAAATGATGATGGATTCTGGGTTATCATCATCAACATAACAGAATGACTCCGTTATGACCTGTTGTTGGTCTGAAAGACAAGAATCCAGTGTTTTGGGACAGTTGTTTGTAAAAAAAAAAAAAAAAAAGATTTCGCTGACACTTTTACAACAGCATCATCAATAGGTGCATTCAACCATGTGGATACGCCCCAAAAATTACAAAAGAATTGAGTTTTCTGTCTGTGGCAGAAGTTTCTGCTGACCTGACTCTGCTCGTTCCACCATTGTGGAGCCAGAACAGCAAACAGTTTTGGATCTGTTGAGCGGTAACCAGGTAAGCAGCATCCTTGTAGTGAAGGCTTTGTGGACAGGCTAGAGCAATAAAAACCCCACGTATACCCGTATACCATCTGGATAATTGAATTTGATTTTGCATTTAAAACTATGATAAAGAGGCATTTTGTTATCTGCCTGCACTCTGGTAAAAAAGGTAGGCAGTACTGAAGACTATGTATTTCTACTCCATGCCAGCATTCTAGCTAGTTGTACTACAGGTACTGTAGTGAATAATTTCCCCCTGAAATTATTAAAGTATTTCTGATTAACCTTAGAACCGATTGAATATTGCAGTTTATCATATTTTTAATAGCCTTCACGAGTTCATCTTCCCACAGTTTGGGCTGTCCTGACACGTCTAATAATAAAGAAAAGGACAGAACACAATGAATACTGAAAGATGAAATCTCATGAAATAACATCCAGAACACAATAAACAGTAATCTACTGTAATCAAGATAACAGTGATAATAGATAATAGTGAACATTGCACATTCAGCTGCCAGCAGAGTAGCTTGCACCAGTGTGGGCACGACTCCTTCAGTTAGCCACATAAGCCTCGACTTAAAGGTCTTAGCACTCCCTCTCAAGTGTCACGGTGGCAAACAGACAGCCAAAAGCAGCTGAAGGATATGTCTTAGTAGTGTTCTCTCTCACTGTGATACAAAAATCCTTTACATAAAGAGGTGCATGGATAAAAGTGCTTTACATTCAGAAATGTATACGTTTAGTTCATACAAAGCAGAGAGGTTTGCACTCAGTATGCAGTGTGATTTCACTCAGGCCATGTTTGACAAAGTTGGTTTTCTTATGCAAATGCTCTCCTTTTATTGTGTACAGGTAGACAGATTTACTTGTAACCAATGATTACCTTAATCCATCCACAAAACAAGCTGCTGATGAATTATGCAAATGCTACATCTGTTTCTGCACAAATGAATCTCTGTGGAAAATGGCACTGTCGCCACGACGCAAGATCCATCCTCAGATGTCGGCGACGGACCGACGCTGATGGAACAAACCGTGTGATGCATTTCATGAGCTCCTGTAAGAGGCGTGGGGGTGGAGGGCCATCAACAACAACAGTATGTCAGGATCTGTACAGGACCTGCAGATTAAAGTGTGTCACTGCTTTTCCAAACATGAATAATTGAATTTGAAATGGTCAAAAAAAGGCAATAAACTAATTTAAATGTATTCTGAAATGATATCATGAATATTCAGGTGATCAAAAGCTGTTTACAATTGAAATAAAGGCTGATTATGAATGAGAATGACATCCCCAGCAGGGTTCGAGCCAGGTAATGAAAACAGAGCTTGGGGAGCACAATGGCAATGGCAAAATACTGAATCGATTGACTCAAATCTGTTTTATTCACAGTTTATTTATGTCGTTTTATTTTGAAACCTTCAAATTTAAATATATTGATTCCAAAAGACATCACACTCAACCTCGCCAAAAATCCTGCCAGTCTCTATAGAACCTCATGCTATCTGCAAAAGCACAGACCGGAAACATATTTCATTTGTTTTCTTCTGCAATATCTGCTCAGGACAACTACATCATCCTTTTTTTTATGGTTATGTTTAAGCCACTCAAAGCACTTAACGTTGGTGAAGGATGGTCACTGACCACTTTCCATCAACTTGACCTGTGGTCAATTAAAGAGTGCTCCGTGCTTCTTGTAACACATCATCCAGCTTATGACTTCTGATCATAGCACTTTGTTGACTGGAAAAAAAAACTGGCAGTGAAAATGTTCACGGCAGCTGTTATGTTTCCTTCCTACTAAAATGTGTTTCCTGAAGTCTCAAAACTTCCCAGACACAGTTCAAGGATGCGACCTTGCTATCAGTTATGGTCATTTACAGTAGAGTGTGAAGGGTTATTTTGGATTATGCATACATGGGTAGTTTCAAAAGGAACGTGGTTGCTGCTGCTTTTGGAAATTCTGATATTAGCCTGTTTATCTTTGGACACAACGGTGAATAAACGTCAATCCATAAATGATCATTTCAGTCATCACTTGAGCAGTGAAGTTGGTTGTTTTTTCTACATCTTTCTCTGCTTCACAACTTATCCGTACAAAGCAGAGAACCTTTCAAAAAGCAGAAAACAAAGAAACATGGTTTCATCTAGGATCCCTCGGGGGGAATCTAGTTTGTCACCTTTTCATCCTCGGTCAGTTTTCTGATAAGCTATATGCGTGCTGACATCTATTTGTTGGACTAACCTGTGCTTTATACATCCCTGACATTAATATTCCTTTGAACTAAATGTCAGGTTCATGTATGCAGGACCTGACCCTCGCCGAGGGGCCAAGGTGAATGTTAATTATTATGGGAGCAAATTGACTTTCAAGTTGAGGTTGTATTAATTAAGGTAGAGCGAGTTGACGTTGCATAAGTATAAACCGCCCTAACAACCACCTTGTGGCTCCTGGCACATTTTCACAATCGAGAACATAATCCATGATCGTGAGCATGACTGGAACACGGGCGCATACAGAAATGATATAATATCAAGCTCCTTGATTTGTGTAATCGAGGGTGACATTAAGATTCTGACAAAGATTCAACGTGTGGACAGATGTACTGAACGAGTGTTCATGCTAATGTAGTCTGTACTGAGCTTGGAATAAGAGGTGTCCAAGAGAGCTCTGGCTGTCACAACTTAGATCATTAATGACAATAATAATTAAGTCTTCAAAAACTCATTTCATTGTAATCATGCAAGCGGAATAGCAAAGTTAATGCCGTCTGTCAGTTAGATGGTCCACCACTTTGGTCCAGACTGAGATGTGTCAGAAACTACTGCATGTCCTCTACTCTCGTCAAAACTAACAACACACCCATCACAGTCATTTGTACTTTGTTTAATTGGCAAGCAAATATTAGCATGCTAACAGGCAACACGCAGTATGAATACGGCAAATATATGAGGACAGGATAGCATCAGCATACTATACTTTACCATGACATGCATATCTTTATCTAACCTTAACCAAGCCCCATGCTCTGTGGCCAAAAACTGCAGGTCCACAAGCGGCCCCTTGAGGCCGGCTACAGAACATGTCTGCTCCATAAGTCCCTATATTAAAATGTACTTCACAGCAGAAATAAACATGTTTACAGCCTCGTACAAATAACTAATTTCCGCATTCATGATAACTGTACTGAGGGTGAATTTTTATAGAACTCATCTGTTCAAATTATATTTTATCAATGTTATGCAGAATTAACAGCATGGCTGCTTTGATTGACAGGTGGGTGCTATTACAGACGGCATGTTTGAGCAACCAGCTCGCCTCAGGTATGCCAATGATCTACGGCTTTGCTGATTTTTAGATTAGCCGGGAGGCGGAGGAAGCAGCAGAGCCAACATGGCGGCAGCTAGAGCCACCGATTTTGAGCATGGGAACTGCTCTTTAGAAAGCTGTGGGTGACATCACACATAGTTTGTCCTTTCTTTTTACTGTCAGTTCTCTTACCAAGTGGTTTTAATGGAAGGGAAAAGAGAAGGATTCTGCAATCTGCATAGTAAAGAGAACAGAAAGTTATTTTTAATGCTGCTTTCTTTTTTTATATGATAAAATGCAAAACTATGCAAAACAAAAGGAGAAAATCATGGTTTCATTTAGACCTCAGCTTCAGATTCTTGAACATATTTATCTTTAGCCAGTAACTGTGAATGGCAAAAATGTCTTTTATCAAACACTGATCAAAGCAGTAAAACTGAGATGGTTTTAAGTCAGTTAAAAACAAGGTAAAAACCTGTTCTGCTTCAGGCAATGCAGTGAGGAGGACGACAGATGGTGGATTAAAAAGAACAGCCTATATACAAATAAGCATTTAAATTAATTGTTGAACCAATTGTCACTGTGTAGAAGACGTATTCAGAAATCGTTTTTGTGGCTGTCGTGGAGGAGAGTGATCGGGAAGTCTGGACTGAAGCTAATGGACAGCACTAAGAGACAGCAGAAATGATGAGAGAGAGACTCCTGTGCCACTGCATGGACCAGTGCCATGAGTTCACATGCTCTTGTCTTATTTATATACAAATAAGACAAGAGCATGTGGAGCAGGTTGTACAACCTGCAGAAGGAGCCTCCTCGTGCTCCTCTGGATACCACAGTGTGTGACAGCATCAGGAGCTTTTTGTTTGCACTTAATGGGCCATCAGCAAGGCGTCCTGACAGCTGCTGCCCCCATGAGATTAATCTTAGGAGTACACCGTATTCTAATGCACAGCGCATTAAGACAAGGTGACATTACACATCGCATTAAGTTTAATTATGTAACATGTAATAAAATGATTGGGAGGGGGGGGTTAATCTTATGTTTCATTTTATAGAAAAAGCGAAGACCTCCAGCGTCTTAATATCTGGACCATCTACCTCTTTTTACTGTCTGATAATTAAAGTTCTCTCTGAGCGAGAGTAGTCTCGCTGTGTGGAGCTGCTGAGCAGTGTGTGAGACATCCTCTGACAATCATCCCAGTATCACTATATCACAGTGCCAGTCCTGTTTGCCCGAGCAAAGAAAACATCAAAACAAGTTTTTTTAAAAGAGACTTTTAAATCTCCAGAATTTAAACCCAAGCTGACCTGTATTATATCAACACACACAGGAAATGCAGAGCAAATGAATACATGCTAAAGCTAAATAAATAAACAAAAAAACAAAAAAAATGTTTAACATGCACAATGCAAACACAGAAACACGTGGTCCGCGTTTTTAGTGGTAACGTTCACCTGCGTTTTCCACCTGCTCGCACCAACTCAGATGTCTCCAAACCTGTGGGCACAGCTGGTATGATGTGCACGCGTTCATTAATTATTCAAATCTTCCGACGCTGCACATAACTGATTCCGGCGCTTTTCTAAACACAAACTTCTAAACTCAGCAAGAAAGCTAATAAGCTAATGCTGCATTTCCAAAAAGAGTCAAATCTTCTAATTTCCCTAAAAAATTAAAAAAAATCTGGACTTTTTGTTGTTCTATAGCCACATCACTCCGATTTCCATACTGTAGTTTTGTCTATATTATAACAAAAACAAAAAAGAAGAAGACAAGACATCCTCCTCTTATGTCAACAATGTCTCTGCTCCTAGATATTTTGGGACTCTTTCCACCCCTACGCTTGGATGCTGATGTGATAGGCCTGGTTCGGTGATGCTGCTGTTGTGAACAAGCAGCTGAGGGAACAGATCCTTGCAACCTGTCCCCCGCATCATGACAGTAAATCCTCTCAGCTCCTAAACCTGCTCCCCCCACTGGCGCGCTGACACTCGCAGGCTGCAGGAGAGTCATCAAAGAGGAGTGAGTAATAAAAGAGAAACACTGAAGCACCTTGCCGCGACGGCACCGCTATAGTTAGAGGCTCAATTCCCACTGGGGGCCACCCGGAACTCAAACATATGCCCTCAGAACAAAACTGTCCGACTTAGTTTGAGAAACATGTTCACCGATTACAGTTTTCTATATGAGTCACTACATGTTGGTTTTAACTCTGAGATGACTTTGATGTTTCATCAACTCAACCTGAAATGTGACAGCTCTGTGCTCTTCATGTAAACCTGAGGCCATGTTCACAAAGTATCACATCTCACCAGTCAGAGTCCTCCTAAATGATGCTAAAAGTTTCTTCTTGAGACCTTTTTGCAACGCTGCCGAGAGAACTGAGAGGCGTTCAGAGAGAGGAGGCTGTCTAAAGGTGACTGGTTTCACGTCAGTAAACTTAAAATGAAATATTCATCCACACATACACAGACGGGTAGATCGTCACAGACAGATGTATTGCTAGATTTCATTTAAACTATTTGAGATGTTTTCGAAGCTCCGCCACAGACATATGCATTAAAAAGTAAAGTATAAGTATTGATTTGTCAAACAGGTTCTACCTTATATCAAACTATCAGATTTAGTGCAGTTAAACAAGCGCACACACACCGATGGGGTAGTTCTACTATGGTGATAATATATGATGTGGTAATCCAGCAGCAGTTGTGCAATCAGCTTTTTCCAATGCTTTTATTGGCAATTGTTTAATGTGGACCTAATCAACTGCCGAACAATGCAGGGTGAAGTAGAGTTGTCACGATACTAAAATGAGTAACCACGATACTATACCAGACAAAGTATCGCGGTTCCGGGTATTATCGCGATACTGCGGCCTTTTTTTTATTATTATTTTTATAAACTGCAATGTATTTGTACAAGTTAGTTTGAAACAACGACGTTTGTTTTTTAAGCAAAATTGGTGTTGCCACTGACGCAGACTCGCTGCTCGGGCCCGGTGCACACAAACAGCCAGTCAGCTAACAGACGGGCGGACCCAGCGTGCGGAAACAGCCTATCATATCCCTGGACGTCACCAGTAACAGGCAAACAGCCAATCATTCAGCAGCTGTGTAGTTCGGTTGCAGTTCCATGTTGGTTTGTTTACAAAGGAGTAGCATGCAGTGAGAAGCCGGGAGGAGAGCAAAGGCGGCCGCTATGTAGCGGAGACTTGCACCGGTAGTATAGTAATCCACGGTAGTACCGTCGTGTAAAATTTCTAGTATAGTAGCGACGGTTATGATTTGGCACCGTGGGGTACCGTGTATACCGTGGGTATCGTGCAACTCTAGGGTGAAGATACAGGGTCTAACGCAGGGATGGGCATTTCAAGCAACATCTAACATCTAACATCTAACATCGAACATCTAAGGTCTCAGGTTAGGCTGCAACCTGAACATGTAGACCATCTCACTTAACGTGCGCTGCATTCTGGGTTGCCAAATGAGCAAAGCCAGCAGTTGCTAGCAGCTAGCCAGATATGGATGTGACCTGGACAAATATTGGAGTACGCTGCTGTCTTGATATTTGAGCAGATAAGTCCTTCTTCAGGAATGTCTTCCTGTCTTTTACCTTCCAAGACCCATCACACCAGTGTGAGACCAGAGTGTGTCAACTACCAAACTTTTGTCAATTACTCTTAGACCAAAAATGTATTTTCTACTTGCTACTTTTAGCCTTAAAATAATGTATGAATACGACCATTGTTAATGTCTTTATTTCTAGAACCTAAACCACAGCAGCTCAGTATGTCGATTCTATTTTAATTAAATTCTTCTCGGAAACATCATTTCCTTCCGTTTCACTCTGCAGAATGGAAAACTTTTTGTAGAAAACTTTTTCCACATCCAGAATGTCATTAGGAAGACTTCTACAGAGTTTTTTAGCCGTGTAAACCATGGTGTACAGATCGTTCAGTGACATCTTTGACTTGTTGTTAGTCGATTACAAACACTTCAAATCAATCCAGACGGCTTTCAAACCCCAAATCGATGCAATGCACTGCTTTATTGCTTTTTTGACAGAAGCTGATTGATTGTCTGAAGCTCTTGTCTCACAACATCCCAGCAAACCGGACGATCACTTGAAAGATACTGAAAAAAAAAAAAAAAGAAAATCAAAGAATGGAATTTCAAACCAGCTCAGGTAATTAGTTAATGGATCCGCTCTTTCGTTGCAATTCAAACTAGAATCATCTGACAGGAAATGAACTATGACAGCAACACATTGCATTATCACTTTAAGGGTCAGTTCTCACTCAGGTTTGTGTGCTCTTAATGGGAGTTATAGAGGAGATATGACCTATCTGCGGTTAAATGATGCTTTAATTCAGTCATTCTCCAGACAAAATGTGTCGCGTTTGAAGCTCAAGGTACCTCAAAGGTAATTTCATGCCTGCGCTGTTCGCACGTTGCAGCGTGAGCACACATTCAATTATGATACATCTGCAAAAGCTAATTGCAGACTGGTTAACTGCGGTAATCAGCAAAGTCATTACGATAAACAAAACAGCAGATGAGCGAGATGCTAAGAAAAACTGTTTTAATGAAAAAGTCAAAGTCAGGTTTATTTAATCAGGACGGGACATTACCAGTCTTATAGCAACGGGGAGTTGAGGCAAACCAAAGACTTTAATGAATGAAGCAATGATATCCTTTTCTTGGCATTCTTAGACACTCGATGCAGGCTACATTCTAGTAGTGCTGCACTGAAATGTAAATATTTCACATTGAATCTGGAGTGGTTTATTATTGCAAGGTGAAGTGGACAGTGATGGGGAGGGTTTTTTTTCTACTGATGAATGGCTGTTCTTGACAACTTTGTAGCAGCCTTGCAGATAACTATTAGTATCTGTTACCACAGAGAAACAAAGCATCTCAAGTGCAATTATCAGACGGAGATCGTCTGTTAAAAACCTAAACGTTGTCCACAGATAACACTGACAATGGTAAGTACCTCATAGTACCATCTGCCGAATTGTCTGAACATTCAGAACATTTTACAATAAAATGAAGCACTGACTGACTAAAGAGCCTTATTAATATTAGATTACTGGGCTGACCCATGTTTTATTTTTTAGTTCGGGTTTTAATATATTACCTGTGCTCTCTACTGTATGATGAATTAAGGACAATGGAAAGGCCAAACAGCTTCTTGTTAACCTCTGCAGACGATCAAAAGTAAGAACATGAAGAATGCGAACAAAAAAAAAAGAACGCCTGGTTCCAGTCTACATTTCTAACATGTTCGGTTACTGCAGGGGTTTTCAAAGTCCATATGCGGTTTTGATTTTTCCTTTGTCACATTGTACCTGTTGGACTTTTGGCCCAGGACAACTATCTTTATAAAGTGCTCTTGGCTGCGAGCAAGAAGGCCATTACATGGAAATGGCTGCAGACAAATCTACTATCAAGGAACGACTAGATCACAATTGTTGATGAAATACAACAAATGGAAAAACTGACCTTCTCCTTAAAGATTACAAGCTGAGCGATATACAAAATACTGGGAAAAATGGACTTCATATTCTAAGGGATGTAACTCGTTGTCTGTGTGAAAGTACATTTCATTTTGCACTGATGTATGGCCTATGTCAACCTTGTCTACCTGTCTGCTTTTTTCTTTGGTTATTTGCTTGTTCTCTGTTTTTTTATTGTTAAAAAAACTAAAAAAACTTTAAGATAAAGTATCAACAACTGCTAGTCTAAAAACAAGTCTTACATGGTCAGTTTTAGGACAAATTCATGGCTCAAAAACCCCATAGACATCCATAGAAACGTTTGGTCTACTTTAACCAGAGAATTAGCTGATTAATTCCTGCTGCATGTGCACCATAATTGAGGTGTCATTTTTCTCGTTTTTAGAACTATGACTTGAGCAGAACAACTTTTGTCGTGTGAAAATGTGTGAAGTCCCTTTTTGTGAAACAGTCACATGTACATGACTGAGTCGCCTGATGTCAGAGCCCAGAACCCTAATTTACTTTTCTGTTTTCAACTGCAGAAAAAAGACAAAATAATAGCCCTGGGGGTGATGAAATGTCAAAACCAATTATGCTCATGACAAAGGAACCATGAGTCACCCACTTTAATGAAATTAAACATCTTTCAGTCCTTGAAGAAGTGCGTGCAGGACCACTTTGTTTTACACGATTTTCTTCACTGATAGAAGCTAATTATCTGATCTCTATTAATAGCCTTAATGTGGGAAAACACAATAAAGCCTATCAGTCGGAGGGAAATTGCTTCTACCAAGGGTGGTATTCAGTATTCAGTGCACCTGTCATGTCAGCAGTCCTCTGTCCTTATAGTTATCAGAGGTTTGCATCCTATTTGCTGAATGACAGATAAAGAAGATACAGTATGAGGGTCATTGGTAGATGCCTGATTACAAAAGTGTTCTGGAGTTGAAGGTGGATGATTAAGAGGTTGTCAGACATGAACTTCATCAATTCACAGGCTGTTGAAGATGTCAGTGTCATGTCTGAAAAAGACATATTTTTTGTCTCTACAAGTCAGGCTGCCTCCTGAGAGCCTCTTTACATATCTGCAATGCTTCCTTCATGGCTTCAGCCTCAGTACAACACAGAGTGGCATTAGTGGATACAGGACTCATTGTTCTGCACTACTTTCCCATAAAAGTATGAAAGTTAGCTCAAATGAGGTGTATCCATATATCCATTTAACTGTTACATCACATTTCTTTGTAACTGCAATGTCTAGAATTTTTTTTCTGATCGGGCAATAATTTAATGAGAATGTAATCCAATTATTTTATCTTATTTCATTGGCTGAGTGGAGATCACATTTTAAGTATATTCACTCTCAATATATCAGAACTCATTATGTGTCATTTTTGTTCACCTGTGGAATACAGTCCTACCATAAAGACATAACATTAAATTAAATAAAGAACTACTTAGTTTTTAATGCTGCATTGTAAACAAACCTTTCAGGGACAAATCTCAAAATCTTTTTGCTACGTGTGCGATTTAGATCGGCTGAAACTTTAAAGTGAATGTTGAATGTTAGATCTCAAATTTTTAGTTCTGGTTGGCGATACTCTGAACTACGTGATACATTCATTGATCTGTGAAGACAGGATATGCACACTGATGAGCTACTTGGAGTACAAGAAAGTAAGAGGAACAATTCCCAAAAAGAGTTTACCCTTTGATAGGACCAGCTGTTCCTCTCTTTTGGCTATATGTCATTATGTGACGTGGACGTGTGTGCAGATTACCTACATGGTACACATGTCAGCACTTGACACATGACACAGCCGCCCCGATAGAACATAACGGCCATGAATGAGAGTTTCTGTAAATGTTTCACAATAAAAGCCGTGTTAGGAAAAGATGGGCTTGAGTCCAGAGAAACACTAGAAGGCTTTTAATTTGAAACAGATACAGGAAGTGATATATAATCATAACAAATACACGTGCACAGCTGTTTGTATTAATGACTGTGGCACTGCACTCTGAAAGTGGGGTGCTCAATGATAAAAAATAGCAATGCTGCTTCAAATTTTCCACATCAAAATGTTGTAGTTTGTTGTAGTTGTTGCACTGATGCAGTGATCCGAGCCCAGGTACCTTCAGCTTTCTCGTGCATGGAGCTCCGGTTTCTCTCCTGCCTTTGTGTCATGTGACCTACATCTGACACCAAAGTCATAAAGGGACGGTCAAAGCACATTTCAATGTCAGAACATAAACATGTCCTATATATATTTTTGCAAAGCACCTCATGGACATGTAAGTCCATTAGCCGGCTATTAGGAGTCATGACGACATACAATACTGCAATATAGCCTGTCACACGTAATGATGCTGTGTCACTAAACCGACGCACAGCGTGTGTCCTTGAATAGTTTTTCTTAATTTCCCGCTGTCTCACCACTTCACGTCTCCCTGCCTCTGCTGAGTGACAGAACAAAGCTCCATTCCTCTCAGCAACATAACCCAGTCCCCCCCTTGTCTTGTTGAATTAAAGGAAAGCTAATCTTAAGTGATGCTAATGGAAGTCAATGACGACCATGAGGAACAAGTGCTAATGTGCTTGAGCAATTAACCTAATATTTACCGGCTGTGACTCTCGGGAGGTGCTAGCTTATGTCTGTCTGCTTGCTCACGGTGCTCTGACATGAAGAAGAAGGGGAAAAAAGATCAAGACTGTCAGGGAACAACTGTAATCAGAACGCTGAAGGTGATTCAAAGAATCGGAATACAAAATAACTGAATATTCAGCCAACATCAACAGAAATAATAGTAGAAATTTATCATTATTAGCCAATATTTATTGTGCATCCTGAGATTTCTCAGCAGAGACGTCTGCAAATTTGGGTTTCGTGTCAACTACAATGGCTGGTAAAAACAATGACAGACTTGAAAGCAGCAGTTCTGTAATTAAAAATTAATAACACAAAAAAAGCAAGAGCGAGAGCAGAAACAGCAAAAAAAAAAGTTGCGACCCTCTTTAATCTCAGCTTTGAACATCTGGGTTTAGGACAGATGTGGCACCAAACGATGCTGACATGGGTTCAACAACTCTCACTCCCAACTCTGTAATGAAAAATAAAAACAACAATATGGAACAACACGATGACAAACAGGAACCCAGAGAAGAAAGTTAATAAATAATACATGTATTTCACTACAGAAGAAAATGAAAGTCACCGAGTCCATAAAGACACGGGCTAATTAATTAAGTTGTGTAACCATCCGTCCTTTCAAAACTCTTTACCAAGTGTTGAATTATGCAGTGTAGGTAATTATAATGTGTTAATGTGTCTACTTGTCTTTACGTGTAGGGAAACAAAAAACACCACAGTAAGAATTCTTTTCATTTCACTGTTCAAAAGCAGCCTCATACTGAAGTGTTTATTTTCAGTCAGCAGAATGAGTCGGCGTTAGAACGGGTTTGGCGTCAATGACTTCTGCTGTTTGCTAAAATAGTGGCCTGGGCCTCAATTTACCTCCACTGAGATCTTTATGTAAATTCTGTCTATATCACCATGGTGATGGCAGCATGTGCAGATGCAGCAGACAGTAGGTCCTTTAAACTTCACGACATTTTTGGACTTAAGACAATCACTGCCCTCAGCTGAGACCGAGCGCTGCCAACAGAAGGAGGCAATGGGACGAAGGCTAACCCAGCAACAGGAAATCAGAGACTGATGTACACACCAAGCTTGAACTGATGCAAAAATGTCCATGTTTGATATTAAGTCAAATGCCTAAACTGGATAGGTGGATTTGTAATACAGACTTTTACCATCAGGAGTTGCGCATGACACAGCCGCTCCTGAATAGAACATAAGGACAGCCATGAATGAGAGTTCCTGCAAATGTTTCACAATAAAAGCCTCGTTAGGAAAAGATGGGCTTGTGTCCATAGAAACACTAGAGGGCTGCTAACGCCATACGAGGAGAAAGGATTGTAGCGACTGTCCATTAAAGAGTCAACATCACTAAGAACTACTTTGACCTCAGCTCGTAAAGACACATGACAGTTTAGTTGGTTTGTTAATACAATCAGACTGGGTTAAAGCTTGTACAAGGGACTGGAACAACTGGGTCCACCCCATCAACCTGGATCAAACTGTTGCACTCAGACAGCCAAGATGAGGTATGAGATATTATCAACACTGTCTCCAGACAAAAATAAAAAAAAAATGATTATCTTATGGGTGCATACATGTGTATATATACAGTCTATGAATAACGTAAAATATATGTAGATATGTTCTACATGTCTCATAAAGGGGTTACAACTTATAATTCAATTTACAACCAAATGACAGAGAGCTTTACTCGTAATCTGATTTTATAAGATATTCGTGACATTTCAGTAAGCGGCTCCCTGTTTTCTGATCTACTTCTGTTTTCATTTGTTGTTCACACTCAAACATTTTGTTCATGAAACAAATGATTCACGTTGAAAGTTCAACATTTTACTCGTAGCCGGTGATCCTTCAAGTTCTAATACATTCAGGAAAGTGTTGTTTCATTGACAACAGCTCGACAGAGGTTGAACAGATGAAAGAACAAGAGCCTGAGCCAAAAATATATTTAAAGAATATGAATGGCGTGTTCACAATCACAATCAAACAAATCATTGTGTGACAGACAAACAGAACACGGCATCAGTGGAACACGCAGCTCCTCTCGTGGGGTACCGTGCTGAATTATCCAGCTTTTGAGAAACCTGAAGAAAAACTTTGGAGCTCGCTTCAGTAAACAGCAAACTCTGTTTAATTGCATTAGGTCTGAAGTCACGTGACAAAGTTTCTCCACAGACAACTTTACTGCTGGAGATAACTGCACTAAATCCAAACAACACCTGCAGCAGTCATTAACTGTCACCTGTGACTAAACCTATCAAATAACTTTCATTACATGCATGAGGGAATTATGATGCTGCTCATTCAAAATCTGCTTTTAACAAGTTGCTCGGTACAGGCAGAATACCAACAGCACCATTCTGGACCCGTACATACTGTATACTGAGCACTGCTACAGTTCAAATAACATCCCCATGACCTGCCTGCTACCTAACAATGTAATATCATGCACAGGTTTTTTTTCTTTTATTTTGAAAATGCAACACGGAATCTCATTTCTAGTCAAGTTGAGCACCCAACAGTGGGATTAGAATTCAAGTCCACAACCTCATCAAGGCTCCAGCTGCTGTGGTTTTATTAAAGACGACATGTTTATGTGCCAAAGACAGAAACAGTCAGTAAACAGTTAACATACTTTGCTGTCTGTTGCTTTGGGCTTTTTTTTAAATGCTGATAAAAGCAGCAGGAATAGTTTCAGCTCAACGCTGCTACTGCAGCATTAGTCCAATATGATCTCTGCATTTGGAAGATTTCAATCTGCCTAATTGGTATACACCTTAATGACTTGAGCTAATTTTCACATATTGTCACAGACGTCCCGATTCTATCTGATTCGCTGAGCTTTTATTTGCTTTTTAAATTGAATTCATAGTTTTAATCTATCAGTGCTTGTCATTTCTGAGATTAAAAAGGCTTAATTGTGTGAAAAACAATGTTCCTTCTGTAATATTATGACTATTAATGATACGCATTGCTAAAAGCTTATGTAAATATGAGATGGTTCCTTATTTGACATAAACCCGGGTGCAGCAGCGCAGTGCAGTGAAATAAAAGTTTAACTGCTTGGAGCAACTAAACCGACTACTGCAGTTCAACTCTGGTGACCCGCTCTGTGAACAGCCAAAGTTCTCACTTGGCATCAAGTCCTCCAAGTTGTCTATATTAGAATTCTGCCATCTGAACCAAACGGCAAAATATTAGGTTGGGTTAAGACCACCATGTTTGTAACTTACTTATTTACTGACATCACTTCCATGATACCATTATTTATCATGTTGTCTTTTCTTCACTGTTCTTAACCAAACTGTAGAAGCTCTGGTAAAAATCCATGTGTATAGTCATGGCACTGTGTTAGCATTGGATGATATGAAGCAAAAATATGAGAGCGGAACATGAAAAATAACATGTACAAAAACTCAAATACTGTGCTTGCAGTCTGAATCTGAGGTAAAGAATTGGGTACGATTAACTATGCAAACACTCATGAACCTAAAATATGCTGCATTGTTGTATGTTGTTGTAGTGTATGTTAGTATAATAGTTTCAATTAAAAAATGCAGTTGTGCTGCAGCCACTGGAACTATTTCAAACCCTGCGTTCCGGTTCAGAAGCAGACCTCCACAGCTGATCGCTGGATGCTGCGAGCAGCCCGTGTCAATCTGCACAGAGCAGTTTGGGCTGGCGATTTTCAAAATAAAACACCCCGTGCAAACTACTGGTCATAAATGCAGACAAATTAACTATGCAGCATATTTACACATGCAGAAACATATATGGAAGTACATAAACCAGGTAAACAATGTGTGAAAGGCTTCTGGTGGGCTTGGAAGTCGTGTAGAGGACGGAGCAAAACAATGTCGCAGCTGCAATGGGACAGAGACGTGTCTGGTGGGGTTTCGGCATAGCAGAGGAGCCGCTCACTGGTTGCATGTGTTAGTTCCCCGTCACTCTTCCACATACTGTATGCTTTTGCATTGATTTCCACTCAAACTCTGCCTTCTTGTCCGTCCAGCATTGCTCGCTGACTGTAATATTTCACTGACCTCATCAAGGAAGCTGCGTGTCCCACAGTGAGGTCTGGCAAGCAAGAACGTCATTATTTCAGGCAATTATAGTTCTTCAAAACGAGATCAGTATGACTAATGGCTTCGTAAATAATAATAATTTGAATTCAGGCAGGCTGCTGGCGCCTTCTTTGCTCATTAGGGAGGAATGACACAGACGACCAAGATCAGCGGCTTTATTTTAAGAAGGATGCTTGAATTAGAATAAAATCCCTCATCATTCATTAATAGGGCTTTGTGGAAAACAATGTGCAGTATGTGTACCGCAGGAAGGCCAAATATCCAAACCCTGCTTGTTGTTTTCTTTGAATGAAACGGACACTTCTTGTCCATTCCTGGTGAATCTTTCCTCGTGACCTCATCCTGCCATGAATCCAACACAGCTATTTGGATTTTTAAACAATGCAGCCCTTCTGCCCTTCCTCTGTAACCAAACAATCCTGCTCTCCTTCACCAAGACCAGAAGATGGCAGAGCCAGATTCATTTGAGTGGCCACGTGAAACAGGTGGTGCTGGTCACACAGTTGTGGATTTTGTTGACAAGCCACTGTGGCTGGCAACTTGAGCGGTAACATGCTAGCAGTAGCCAGCCAGAATGTCCTGCCAGCCAATCGTCCACTTAGGAAACTGGCTAGTCTGATTGCTAATTGGACAGTTCGATGAGAGGAGGATCAATGTATCTTGCTGACATTTTTTTATTTTGCATTCAACCACAGGATAAATAATGTTTTTTTATTCTTAGAAAAAAAATCCCTTAGAGAGCTAATTGCACATAGTAAGAAGTACATATCAAGGTATACCACTGGGATGAAATGAATTCCATAAACTACATGAAATGAATCCCTGTTAAACGCATGCGGCGTCGTCTCAAACTTGAGATGTTTCATTTCTTGGTTAATCTCCGTAGAAAATGAAACAATTCAGAAGAAGTTGTGTTGCCAGTGCCACGAGGACTAAGCATGGACGTCTGCAGTGAGTCTGCAGTCATTACAGACCCATTCGTACATGCACATACAATGACTCACAATGTCTGTTGGGCAGGGCCGGGAGACCACAGTGGCACAGTGCCTTTAACAATCAGCACACAAAGAAAGATATGTGTATGTGTTTTTGTTTGCATCCCGAAGGAACAGGTTATGACTGCCAAGCAACTCCAAAAAAAAAAAAAAAAGTTTTGTTTGCTTATTTTCACACAAATAATTTGTTCTCTCACTGGCTCAATATTTGTTGTGATGCTATCCTGGGGGCCGAAGCATGACTCACATCCAAAATGATGATTAACATGCTACACATTTGCTTTCTCCGTGTGTGAGAATGCTTATTTTACTGTGACAGACCAGTCAAAAAAACAACTCTACATCCATCTTCCTTAAGTCTGCTATTTGTCATATCGCACAGTTACGTTTTCATTTGTCTAAGGCCTGAAATGTGTTCAGTTGTAGCCGACGGCGGCGGTGCCACAGACACTTTTAACAAGCCGTGTGATAGGAATCACAGCAGACAAGGCTTCTAAACAACAGGGAAAGCAAAGAAAAGCCACAGTTCCCTCAGAGTGGTGCAGATAACGTTTATCATGATCATATTGTTGTCATGCTTTATTAATGAAAATGAAGCTGAAGATATAGTCGTTGGATCTAAAGATAAATATGTAGATGGAATATCATTTCTGTTGTTTGAACTTCTCCCTGCCTGATGGATGAAAGAAATACTGTTCGGGTCTATTCAGAGCATCTTGCCAAGCTTTAATCAAATGTCACTTTCAGAGTGCTTGGCCTCGTGGCTCCTTTGCTTTTTGTTTCACAGCTGATTTCTAATTTTACTCCAGTCCTGCTGGATTACCTTCATCTACTTAATGGCTTCCTGATTGCGTGTTGAGTTCTTCTGTTAGCTTTATTAAAATTTCATTTCTGCAGTAATTAAGCAAAGCGCCACTTCTTTTCTTGAAGGGGTGCTTGGGCTGCTGAATTGTAGGCACATTAATTAAACGTGATGGTCTTGTAAATAAAGCAGGCTGTGGTTTAATTGCAATGTTGGCATAGTGTCCACAAAGAATGCTGGGTAGATTGTGTCGTATTAATAGAGCTCCGTGGGGACTTAGATGAGTGCTTTCTTATGTTTGTTGATAATTTGATCCATAGAAATAATCATGTCGTAGCTGCCTGGAGCGATATTCGAGCTGACAATGTGTGGCGAGCTGCGTTTTCGGGTATGCTTCGGAAATGAAGGCGTATCTCTCCAGTAAAGACCTTCACCTAGCAGCCGGCATACCTCAAAAATCGGAAATGTTTCTTCCCTTCCCCCCCAAAAAAAACAAGCCTACTGACAGTGAGGGAGAAAAAACATTGTTATAGTGCAAGGCAGCTGGAGTGAAAAGTGTGGTGCAGAATGCAAATGTGGGAGCTGCTCCACCACCAAAAAAAAACAACAAAAAAAAACACAATTTCTCAGCTTCAGTTGTGAAGACAGGTCGTCTGTCTTCCTCCTCTGGGCCAAGACGATAACATCTGTTAGCACATATGGCACATCAGAAAAGAGTAGGTTTGTAAATCTAACAGAAACAATGACAACAAGGATGCCGAATGGAGGACAAAAATCATATGCTGATCAGAGCTGGGCCTATACATCTTGTGCACTGTATGTATGAATGTATGTATGTATGTAGATGCATCTTCCTGGATGCAATCACACCTACCTGACTCCTGTTCTGCCCTCCTTCGAGCATGTGTGTGTGTCCTCTGTAAAAGCTGCAGGTATCAGATAATAAGAGCTATTGAATTAAAGATGGCTTTGCCTCCTCTTTGATGTGACATTCACGTGACGAATTGATGCACGCAAATCTACAAATTAAAGCGAGATTAGAATCGGCAGGTGGACTCTCAAACTAATCTATGTGGAAACAGCCATGCCTTGTCTGTATGGACGCTGATTCAATCAGGACTGCTCCTTCCAACCCTTTTTATTAATTCTGTGGACAGGATATGTTATGAGGTCCTGTTAGATAAATAGTAATGGTCTCCACCCTCTTCCGTACTGGCATTCACGCAGCCTAATGGCCATATGTTTCGAGACCAGCAGATGCTCGCTTAACCTTGTACTGATGAGCCACAGATTCACTGCAAAGTCCATCACAGCCTCGTGTTCAGGGACGCGCCTTAAACCAACCGCAGTGTACAGAAGAGCCAAAGTAAAACAGAAGACATATTTAGCGGCTACATATATTACAGCTCTGTTAATATCATTTCTCTTGAAGCTGTATCGCTGTTATCTGAAGCCATACTTCTGTTATCTCAACCGCAACCACAGAAACATAAAAGCTGTCTCTGAATAAGCACAGGTTCCAAAAGAGACAGCATTTGTCTCTCAAAGGCAATTTTACTTTGTTCCCATTGTACTCAACACAAGTCTAATCCTGCTGATATATTTACCACAATCTGAAGCCATTGTACTGCTACTACTGTTTTTAGCTTCCCATTATCTCTCAACCGGATAGCTGTTGACTGTAATGCATCACTTCAAATGTCTGTTATAGTTTTACCGAACTGTTTCCATTCTGCAAGAACATACTAGATCATTGTGCATCCCTAGAAATCTTCATCTTCAACAATAAACTTTGGGTTTTCCCAGAGAATGCTGTGGTTCCCCATTACAGTGTTTGTTGTAGTGTGTGAGGAAATGACACACTAATAAAAAGGTACATTTTTCAAAAATCTATACAAACACTACCATTGGGCATCCCTAGAAAACATGTAGATTTCACATCATTGTAAATCCCCAGTGAGTATTCTGTGTTGTAGTGTGACTAGCATGTATGTATATTGTATTTTTATAATGTAATTATGTCTCCAGGCTGCAGACCTTTGGGTATCTCTAGAAAACACAGTTCATTGTACATATCCAAAGACTATTGTGCATCCCATTTCACTCTAACTACATTGTCTTTTTTTTTCCAATGTTATGATAGAAAACAACATAATAAAAGTTATTATGGTCATATAAGCGAGTGGTGCCAGCAACAGTTTTGATACTCTTTCAAACAAGGAGCCAATGAACTCAACCCGACCCTGTAGACAGTCAGAACTTCTAATTGTGCCAAGTACTGTGTAGTTTAGCATTTAGAATTCTAGGAATGGTGTTAGGAAAATAGACTGCAGTCGTGTTATCCGTTAGGCTTAGTTTGTATCACGGGAAGTTCAGCCTGCTTTACCCATGATTCACCCCATGCCCTGACAGCTGCGTGACAGTGTGAGTGTGTGAGAGAGGTTGTGAGGGTGTACATGTGTTAAGAGAAACAAAACTAAAGGTGGAATGTAGCACCCAAAGCATCAAGCAGCAAGTTTAATGCTGGTACTATGTTCACTTACTGAAAGAAGTGTTTGGATAAAGAGATGTGTGTTCCAAGTTTACATGGATTGTGATAAATATCTAAATCATAAAAGGGTTTAAAGCATTTCATTTGTATCGGATCAGTGGCTGAGAGACAGACAAGTGTATCAGGGGTGTACATATAATGTCTTAGAGTTTGAAGCTGCTGTTTGACCGGGGCACTTCGTTTTACTGCTGTTATGGAAGCTCAGGACATCAATTCAGTGCTGTTGACAGTTAGCCTCCTGGCTGAAGGTCTGCTGCATTGTTAGCCTGCTACAAATAACCAATACAGTCAGCCATCTTATAAGATATTGACTTCCGGTCTTTTGAAAGAAAACATCAGCGTCCACATAAGGTCCTTGGAAATCAATGAAATTCTCCTTTTGCTCATGATGAATGGGCCTGGATTGTGCTTTGAGGTACAAAGCTGTTCAGAATTATCTTTACACTGCCTGTCCAGCTGTACACCTACGTACAATACTCACAACTGCAACCACCCTGCCTATTTATACACTGCTCACAAAAGGTTCAGGATATTCGACCTTTGGATGAATTTCAGAGTGCACCTAAAATGCACTCTAACCTTCACAGGTGAACTTCATTTGAACTTCTCTAAACTTTTGAATGCACATGTCCAACTGTTCAATGTTTCAGTACTTATTGCATAACATGCTGTTCTCTATGCTGTGAGTGGACCACTAAATGTTCTGCTTCAGTGACAGTTTATATTTAAACAGTCCTCTTCATCGTGCTGTTCACATTTTGACATCATGACATGAGGACATCTAACAATCCATCAACAGTACCTGGTCAGTGCGAGGCTTCAAACAGGAAGCACTCAGACCAGGGACGGACTGGCAATCTGGCATACCGTGCATTTGCCCGGTGGGCCGACGTGGTATTTGGGCCGACAAGTCCCGATATATATATATTTAACAAGTAGATCACACACCCCGAACACAGTCTTGGGCTTAGCGATGGGCAATGTGGGCCGCGCCGGAGCGGGGGCGGGCCCTGGTTAGGCTACGGCGCATGGCGCATCTATGGCGCACGGGAAAAAAGTTCGCATCGGGGGGGTGGCTTCGGTTGTGGGCTGCTCTGGTCCAAAAATGCCAGGGCCGATTTTTTGTCCCAGTCCGCCCATGACTCAGATGGAAGTTAGCACTGAGCGCTGAGTGTCACAGAGTGTCATCAGCAGGTTGCATTAAGTCCACTTGTGAACAGCACGAGACGTGAGACGTCGTTGTTAAGCTGCAATCCTTGTCAAGGATACATGACAAGTTACTGGGACATTTAAATGTTTTGTATTTTTTTTGGTTTCAATAAATTGTTTGAAATAAAGATATTACCATTGCATGCTTCTACTTAAATACCATACTTTCATGATTTAATATCGCTGTAGCATGAACTTTTTACATTTTACATCAATTTCACCTGAAAGTAGCAAATGAAATTAAATAATTAATAAATAAATCTAACAACTTTCAGAACATAGCACATAGTTTCATGAGAAAGTGACATGAGATAATGTGCTAATTGTGCTTTGGTGCTATATAGATAAAATGAAATTTTATTGAATTATAGTTCCAGTTGCGTACTGTATGTTGGAACTTAACACTCAATCCACTATTTTCAGAAAATGTAAGAGTAGTCAGCAGTTCTTTTTTTTTTAATGTCTTAAGTGGGAGTTTTAAAGTGAGCATTATTCTTTTCATAAAGCAGAGTGTTGATCTTTGTGAAACACTGATATAACAGCTAACTGTTCAGCCTCAACTCCGCTGTGATCCGCTCTATGATTAAAACATCTATAAATCAAAAAGAATATGCAGGCGTAGAGACACATGTGCACTCTGGAGCCACACACACAGTTCACTTCTCTGCATGTACGTAATGTACTACATATTCCATCATGCAGCTCGTTCTATTAGATCTGTGAGCTAAAGCGAGGCCTCCAAGTGCAAATATGTGGAACGCAAAGACAATTTACGGTTGTGTGGTGAAATACAGCACCGTCAGCTCATTTGGATAACATAATCTGCTATTTCAACTTGAGCTGAAACACATTGCAGGGCTCAATCAGTCACAAGGCAAGTGTGTGAAGGTGACACACACACTGCATTAAGTCCACTGCAGTGAAATCACTGCTGCTGAACTGAACTAAAACACACACACACACACACACACACACACACACACACACACACGATGGCTCAGCACGTGCCAAAACACATGATTTGGTTAAAGGGTCGCTTCACCCCAGTGGCAGTGCTAGCTGTATGCAGAAAGTGTGCATTAACCACAGAAGTCACTCCAGTGCAAAGAGTATATTTACAAAGTCATGTAATTCATAAGTGGCGTTCCACTTCATCAGTTCTTCAGGTCACTGGTTACTCGGGTTACCAAAGTTTCACAGGGGGTTGCGAGCCGTTTTGATTTTAAGGGGTGTAAGAAAACTTCTGCACACAGAACATATACAGTAGAGCTTTAGTTGAATTTCATTCATTTGTAAAGAAAGCTAAATGAATGAGTTCTTTGGAAAATTTACATTGTTATTTAAGAGCTAAAGTTAAATAAATCTCACAGGATAAGGGCACGGTGAGGACCTGAACACAAGCTACATCATCCTACATCAAAAAGGTATAACACAACCAGAGAGCTCTAAAACAAGGACAAGAATAAACTGGATTGTGAACATTTTGAAAAACGTATCAAAAGTTCCTAAAAATATCAGGAGAACTCATCTCTGATGCAATATTCAGAGGAAATATTAGGCTCAACCAAACTGCTTGTTTAACACTAACCTCCTGCATCACTATTTGGTTCAATTGTACAGTCTCAGTTATTCTGGTCTGTTATCGTTATGCATTGCATATAATGTGTAATATGTCAATTAGTCAGGGGTCGTCGGTTTACTAAAATAGGAAAAGGTACTGTAGCCAAGAGGTAGACGATTAATATTCAAATGATGTCTTCATACCGAGGAAATGAGGAAGTAATGTAGTGCGAAGGAAAAATAAAAACACACATTCCAGCTTCTGGCACAGTGTATCAGCACTTGGCTGGTGGCTGCTTCACATTTCCCATCGCAAAGAGAAACATGCCTACTTTTGGTCAGCTGGCGGAGACCTGGGGAGAACAAATCAAAAGACAAAGACACTCGGGAGGTGTGCAGAAAAACCATTAGAGGGGCGGGCTGCTTGGCTAAGAATGAAATAGAAATGTGCCCAGGTCCACCATAAAGCTCTGAAGTCTTCCAAGCCTCTGACAGCTCCAGGAATACAGTACATCATACCTTTCACTTTTTTTCTTCTTTTTTTTTTAACCAACAAAGTTCCCAGTGCGAATAAGTTATTCTTCAGCTTCCTGGGCTCGGCGCGAGGCGGGCCCTTTTAATACAGCATGATTAAATGCGCTGCTTCCATCGTGTATTTTTAGGATACAGTAATTCACTTTTTTTTTTTTTTGAAGGTCAGCACAATCCTGGAGCACAAACTCGTGCGTGCGGTGCAGTATGCCGGTTATTACGCTGGCGGAATGCTTCCCTCAAATGGCTGATTAGGAGGTGCAGGAGAGGCCTCCATGTGCGCGCTTCACCTCTCCACATATGCTTCGGTTTGGCGTTCCTGCTCGTGAACAGTAAATAAGAAATGTTTTGGTGTTTGGATATTGAGAATGACTGTTTCGTAAAGCTAATTATATTACGGCAGAGCAAACAAAGTCAGGCTTCATCAGCAGCAGCAGCAGCTCGGGGGCTCCGACTCGCTGACAATTACTGCCACTTACCGAACAGGTCGACTGGCTCATCGCTCGCTCTGTCTGTTTGTCTTTCAGCCTCCTCCCGCTGAAAATCTTCCCGCCCTCCCCCGTCGGCCTCTCACGCGTTGACCTCGTCTTTCGTTTTACATTTCATCTTTCCTCATCCTCACTCTGCTTCCCTGTCACCTTCTCTCCTTTCTCTCACGTCACCTGTCTCTTGCTACCTTGCTCAGTTGTCTCTTCCTTCCCTCAGTAGTCACCCTTGGGGGTTTAATCATCAGCTTAATGTCACACCCTATTTAAGGAATGCCTGAAAACAAACACACACACATACACACACACACCACCTCCCTGCTGGTTGGCACTCTTACACTCAGCTCCTTTAGCTCTGTTTTGCGAGTACCAAACAAGTTGAAAGCCGGAGCCCTCCCACATGCAGACTGCTGAGCTCTGTTTGCATATGTTAGCTCGCTATGCCATAAATATATCTTTGAATACACAGCTACTTGGCTTGCCGCTGTCATTTGGGTGAAGATGAGTGGCTGGCAGATGTGGAGCTGATGTGTAACTCAACAGACAGGCACTGACAGACAGAAGGAAAGGGGATGACAGGACGGCTCAAAGGAGGGAGGAATGTTGCCTTGAAGGAATCAAATCTTAATGAAAGGAGTCAAAGAAACAAAATGCTCTAAATGCTCCTTTACTCATGACTATGGCATGTTGGGGAATCAGAAGGCCAACAGCAGTTTACCACTAGCTGTAGTCTTGGACGTGACTGGAGGCCGAATACAAATTGAGTCAAAGAAAAATGGCAACGAGCTAAGAGAGGCTGAAAAGCAGCCGTTGTAGCTGAACGGGTAAATTGAAGGATAATGGTAAATTCATTTCACCAAAGATGTCGAGTCAGCAGGAAATAACAAACGCGTTTCTTTTTGTTTTACACCTGACCGTGCCGCGCTAAAACACAGATACATTATCACAGGCACGTGACCTCAGCTTTAGTTTGTTACCGTTAGGTAACATTAGCTATAAGCTGCTGGTCAGACCTTTGTGTTTAACAGTTTATAAGTACAACATCTGACAGACAAAGAACGTTTCATTCCTTACGAATGAATCATGTGCAATCAGCGCTCCACGCAACATATTAAAGGTCCCCCGCGATGCTTTTCACCACGGGGTGACTATAGGGACACGACTATAGTGTGAGGAAAAAAATCACACAAATGCATCAATTTATTTCACAACACTACAGGTGTATACAAATAAACCAAAAAAATGTAATGAGGGTTTGTTTGCTGTGGTTTTATAATAAACCTGAAAGAAGGGAAATTTGGTCTTGAGTGGATTACCTGCTGTTCTGGTGAATGTTACTTACTGCCTGTGGATTTTAAATATTACATTTCTTTTTTAGATTTTTATTGAGATAGGAAAAACATTAAGTGAAAACGATTACTTTGTTGTTACTTGATTGCAAAACATCGTTATCATTATTACTGCTTCCTGTGGTCTGTAAAGAGGACAGAGGTTATTGTTTGATCTTTGAGGAGAGCCACCAAATCAATCATCAATCATCAATCACACTTCTGCCCTGAGTGGGGCGCTACACGAGTGTGACACCTTTTACCCACCACCAGGTCTTCAGGCTCAGGAACAGTACAACTCTCACCACCCTCCCTCGGACTCATTCAAACAATGTAATGTGTGCTGCTCACTTTTAACTGCTATGCACATTCAACTATATTTAATATGTATTTGATTTATTTTTTTATTTTGCTCGTATTTTTCTATTATTATTCTGTGTATTTTCTTTTTGCTGTTGTGTGTAAAGGGAGACAGCGAAATAAGAATTTCATTGCTGTATAAGCCATGTGTTTTTACTTGCTAATGACAATAAATCTCTTGAATCTTCAAATTCCTGCTAAAGAATAATCACTTTTTTGTTTGCACATAATCTTTTCCTCATGAGAGAAGTCACGTTAATGTGACAATCATTTTTGGCTTGTAGAGTAATGCATTCAATTCATGCAAGTATTTCAATGAGGTATTACACAGAGTCACTGTAAAGGTGCTTAAAGTGTAGCTCACAGCAGTGCATAACCTGTGCTGTACTTCAACGAGGCCTTGTTAAACTTTTGCCCCCCTTTATCGCCAAACCTCTGTGTCATTGTCCGTTTTATAATAAATAGGCTCTATTTTTAACCAGCTGCATGGTTTATAGGTGATAAGCTCCCTTGGGGGAGCAATCCCTGACAAATTGAAAATTCATGACCATGTAAATATTTCACTAACATGGCACAGCTGACATGCGCGCCACATTCCCAGCCGTCCGGCTGCCAGCCTCAGGCTGGTCTTGACATTGTGTAAAAAAAAAAAAAAAAATCCCCATTAATCCACTTGGTTTAAACTTCCAGATGCTACACCCGTCTTTGACACGCTCGACCAGGTGACGAAATTAAAAAATACAAAGGGAGTGAGGAAGGAATGTGAGACTTTCCCTCTGCTGCACATTTCTTTTGTTTCCTGTTCGTTCGCAGGAGGAGTCGGTAAGAATGTGGAGAAAGAGGCTTCCTGTGAAAAGGATGGAGCAGGTGTCTGTATGATACCCTGTGTAGTATCAAAGCGAGAGGAAGGATGGAGGGAGAGATGGAATCACCTCTTTGCTTTTGCCTCACACGCTGAAATAAAGCTGAGCTCTCCAAGAATATTTCAAAACTTTCTTTCCCCTCCCTGTTTGCCAACTTTTCCATCAACTTTTATGAGGTAATCCATTCACTCTTCAACATTAAGGGCTTAATGAGGACCATCATTTCTTAACTGCAGGCCAATTTAAAGTCTATAAAACTGCATGACGACACTGTGGCAATAAAGTCTCCAAATATTAGGTTATTTAGGACAACATGTCAGGAAATTAAGTATATTTCCCTCCCTGACCAATCAGCTACGGCCTTTGATCAACAGCAAGTTTCCCTTCTCATTATGTGGGTGCAGACAGGAGGCAGCTCTTTTATCAGGACATTTCTCCTGCTTGGCTGATAATGTGCTCATTTATTAACGCTGAACGTGTATGATAATGTAATGCCTATCATAATCTGTGTCATTTAGTTGACAATTAGGCAGCAGTCCCAATCAATGCTGCTATGAGGGATGATAATGTACAGAGTGTCAGGCCTCAGGCCAGTTTGTAAAAGGAGTTGTTGGCAGTGGCACAATGCCGGGAACGCCCGCTACAAGGCTCAATCAAGAAGTGAAATGAGTCAAACTGAATCTGTCCTTGTGATGTGCTGACAATGAGGTGTCGGCTCTCTCCAACAGAAACCAGCTGCTGTAACGGGGATGGATTTATATCACAGCAAAACATTTAGTGATGAGGACGTAATACCCCTGAAATCAAGAACATGAAAAGTTAACACCACTGAGCAAAGCAAAGCTAAAGGCTATTCGAAGAGCCGGCGCTCTCCCAAATTCATTTCAGAGCTGCAGAGACGGAAGCCGAGGGTTGGACGTGATCAGATGATTCATTGGAAACATGACTGCTCGCTCTAACTAGCTCTTCAAAGTCTGCTGTGGGAAAGAGATGACTCAACAAACCTGTCTCACACACACACGGTTTACCCACAAATCCATCTGTCTTAAAGAGGAAGTCTCAGCTGCTTATGCATGTGCAGTTGGGCTGTAAGCAAAAATACTAATGACAGGAGCTGCATTCTGAACTGTACTCACATAAGTAAAAAGTGTTTATAGCATAGTATTTTATCTCATTTAAGTGTTCCCTGTCAGTGGTTTCCTATTACTGTCTGATGTTTCTGGATGTTATATGCTCTAGCTGTTTATGGTTGAGCTTATTTTAACTTCTTCATACAGTTTTTGGTAGCAAGTTTTGGCCGTGGTGCCCCAATGAATTTGTATTGATCTTAAGCCAAAGTAGCCTTGCCCTGAAAATGAATTAATTCCAAGCCTGGGAAACCAACATGGTCTGCAATATCTTCTAAAAAATACAAAAAAACAGCTGGGAATAGAATTTTATTGACAGTTCTCCACTCAAACAAAATGCCAGGCTCGACATATCAAGGCCACAGTGAAAAGGGAACGGATCCAAATTTTCCTCTTTAACCCTTGACCCGAGATCCAATGAACATATATTTTTTTAAGGGTGTTGAGAGCCAACCAGAGAAAGTCTGTGCCCTATTTTGAGTTCTGACTGATTGATCTTAAGCAACTATATTTCCCTGGGTTCAGACTGAGAGACTGACATAACAAGGTCAGGAGATGCCAAAGGGAGACTGAGATGTGCCAGTAGGTAGCTGCAAATATCAAGCAGGTAAACTACACAAACACACACACTCAAAAAAGAAGAACTCAAACACGTCAGAAAACTTACTGAGCCTGCAACATTATACACTAACAAAGTACAACGAGGCTCCAAACTCTGGGGAAGTTTGACAACTATAAAACCGTCATGGATTAAAAATTCACACTACAAAGTCATCTTTACAAGTGATCTTGTTTGCAGTTGGAGGCATCCTGTCAACAGTTTTACTGAAGTCTCTCTTATGACAGGTGGAGTAGGAAACTTTTTTTTGGGCCATAGGGGATTTTTTTGTTGCAACATTATGAGTATCCACTGAGACAAAAAAATGGCATCAAGGCTGACTGGTGGCGATGTATGCAGCTCTGTTTGTGCCTCCATGGACCAAAAAAGCTCTATCTGAAAAATATATGATGAACTGCTTAAATGCAAATATATATATTATATATTTTTGAGGTTAAATGATTACAGTTTTTTAGACTGTTTTATTCTCTGAATTAAAATATTTATCAGTGAATTATATTTTGAACAACATTTTACTACGTTCTGTCAGCTTCAGGGTTCCATAAAATGTTACCTGAAGTAGTAACATCCTGTACAGTGAATAAAGTGACATTTGATGTTGGACATTAGCATAATATCATATACAAACATGCTATATGGACTGTATGTTGCCTTTTATTTTATCTGTTTCTTTTACGACTGAACCAACGATCAAAGCGGGCTTGGTTATCAATGCGTTACTCACATCAAAATTCGGTTTGGTGGAACATTTAAAGAGTTTCTACTACAAAAAAAACATGCCAACACATCAGGAGAATCAAACCTGGCTGCACGGAGTTCAATCACACCTAAAACTCAGTAGCCCTTTAAAAAAAAATGACTGGTAGAATGTCGTGTTGCCTTTGAACCGATGTCCTTCTTGTGTGTAACGCCTCTCCCTGAGGTTGAGAAACTGACAGATCGAGGCCAGCCTGTGATGACAGTAGCAAATTAAGATGTATTGCTTTTACCAGGGTGATGAAATCAGGACATCAGAGGGAGAAACCAAGAAACTAGTCTGCTGCTTTTACCACAACAACTTGCCCGCATGCTACATTTAACAGAAGCTAATCCCAGAACCTCTGGGGGATTTCTATTCCATTTTTTGGTGACATTCCCCGTACTCATGTGTGCACAAAATAACAAGATCCCTCAATCCTACATTTTATTTGCTTAAAGAACTCTCGAAGGCACTGTGTTCATGGGGCGCCATAAATTACGACACCCTAATCTTAAAACAAGGATGAAAAACATTTCTCACCGGTGTCTGACTGTTTGTCCAGCTCTGAACTCGCTCCCACGGCCTCTGTGAGCCTGCATACAAATTACACTTCCTTCCCGCCTTGATCTCCCCCCGGCCTGACAGCCTAATAAAACGTGTGGGCAGCTGTAGCGTTTCTTAAAAATTGTATCAACAAGCTGCATGGAAGCCCGCAAAAATGGATATGTATTTGAGTGTGCCTTTGTGTCGTTGCCATTTGATAAACTATTTGTTTCCCAAAAAAGGACTTTCTTGGGAATGAGATTAATTGTTTAACAGCACAAGCAGTGCCAAGAGCCTATAGTTCTCATGTGATACTGGGACTGTTTCTGATTTCTTGTATGGCTGCTTCTGTTTTGACAACTTTTAACAATTCAGAAGTTTGATTGTTTCAGTTGGGTTGTAGGGTAAATGTAAAGTTAAAAAAGTATTGTTGGTATCATAGTATGAGTACCAGTATCAAAAAATGTTAAATGTGAGTTTTAGTATCGTTATTTTGGTTTGGGTTTTGACTCATCTCTATGAATAGATATCTACATATGACACAATCTGTGGGCAAAGGACCAAGATGTAGGTAAACAGTGCATGTGGAGAGCAAAAGAAGCAAAACGCACTGGCCAAAATACATTTTCAGAACCTATTAGCTATCGTGTGATACTGACTAGTTTTTTTGAAGTGACCTGCATTCATATGCTGATATCTGTTTATCTCAGTCTCAGAAATTAGTCTCTTCATTTGCAAGTTGCTAATTTGACTGCAGAGGAAGGCTTGGAGTCAGCGGCTGTTATTTCAATACATCAGGTTGTAGGTACAAGTTGTGAGTTTTAATTTGGCCGACACTCGAAATGTTTCTGCATCCTGGGCCACCAAAAGGTGACAACAGATCTCTGAACCTACCAATGGGACAGAGTGGTGTGATTGGTTGTTTGGTCAGAGTTCAACCAGCGATGAGTAACATGCAGATACACAGTGTGTAGTACATTTCACACATAACATTGTCTTTAAAGTAAAACACTTTTTGTTTATTGGTTCAGTTCTGGCTTCATCTACTTACCATGTTTACCAGGTGCTCCAGGGACAAAAGGGGGAGGTGCCCAACCACTTCCTGTATTTATACCCTGGGTGACATCATCAGTGATGTCACTAGGTTAGCCCAAGTAGGGGGGGTTAATGGATAATTGCAATGTAGTTTATATGTTAAGCAATGTAAAAGTGATTAGAATGGAAATTCAGCAAGAATCTGCCTCCTACTACAGCGAGTCCGCTCAGGCCACACCGTAGAAAACCTCATTTATTTAATGACACAGTTGCAGAGTTATGATGCATATAACTCAGTGGCAGCTTTTGGTACTTGACAGAACAACCGAAACAGCTGGTACCAAAAAAAGTAGTTAGGTTCACAACCCAACCCAACTCATAACAAAAACAGGGAAACCAATGCTGACTGTGTTTGACAAAGAATAATAATGATCAGAATACTAATATTAGTCTGCCAACTGTCATGCATTTCTATAACACATGGTTTCCTCCTCTTCCTCTTCACGATGAAGAGAAACAATAGAACAGAAATGAAGGTGAAAAGCTCACTGGGCTGTCCCTGAGCTTTTGATCACCTTAATGTTCTTTTATGAAACACACATAACAGCAGCATGTGGAGTTAAAGGTACTACCTCACATGCCTCTCCTTCCTTCCTTCCTTCCTTCCTTCCTTCCTTCCTTCTCTCGCCGTGGTGATAAAAAAAAACCTTTCTTTAGAGCTCCTGTCTAAGCACCCAATCATGTTGCCATGGAAACCATTCACTTGCAGCTATGTGCCTCACAGTCTCTCTCTCTTGCTACATCTTCTCACTCTCCCTCTGTCTAATTCCACCTGCCCTTGTCATGCGCAAACACCAAAACAATCCTTGATCCCTGCCTGATGTTGATTGCAGATTTATCCTCAACAAAAGCAGCGCAGTGGGCGATAAAGGACGATTCTGTAGTCACGGATCAAAGCGCACACATGTGAAGCACATCAGACATAACCGGCAGTGTTTTGGTGAATTTTGGACAAGATGAACTGCTGCGGTAAGGCACAAAGGTGGGCCTGAAAATGGAAAGAACATAGAGAAAGAAATGGAACTTGGGGCTGCTGTCAACTGTGACCAATCAAATTAATCTACTTTACATTAGCTTCATCATAAACACAAATGAAGTCCAGGCATCCAGCTATATATAAGTGAATATAAATGGATAAGTTGGTCTGCCTTGCACCTCATGTACAGACACTCATAATCATTCAGATTTATGTAAGTGCATACAGTCCTTGTCCTCAGATATAATGCAGCCAAGCTCACATCATGTGCAACAGATATATCTACATGTGTAATGAAATCTGTACAGTGGGCACAGTGCGGCAGCTGAGTTTCTATTAAATCTATGTGCATTAATATTGTAAACTAAAGGTCACTATTGATCATTATTGCATGAACTGATTTTTTTTTTTTACTTGGAAAACTCAAGTTTTCAGGAATGCAGCTGGAAAGTTTCGTATTCCCTCTGGAATTTTGTTCTCAGGACGCACACTGTGAAACGGGAAGAACTCCTGTAGGAGTTTTATGGATGCAGAGCGAGAGGAGAAACTCCAAATGTTGAGAAGGTCTTTGACAGAGCTGTATATTCCACCTCACTAGTGTATCTATACAGGAAGTCAACGTCTCTATTCACACGTCTGTGATGTTGCACAAACTTGGAAAATATGTTGAATAGCTTGCTGGATTTCAGCCAAAAAGTTTGCGCTTACTTATTTTGCAAGAGCACACTTCAGGACATACGGCACAATACTTTATGCATACCGGCACTGGAAATGACTGAGCATAATATATTGGAAGTTTTACTTGTGTGCTTGACTGTGGACTGTTGTCTTCCAGCCCTAATTCTAGAAAAAAATGGGACAAAAACAAAATCTTGTGCAAATCCTTCTTAATTTGTGTTTTTGCACTCATTCTGCAACCCGTCACAGTAAAGTTGGGACAAGGACATAAACATGGACGTGGCGCCTGTGACACTGTCATGTGGTGGCTCTGGTCACCGCTATCTTTGCAGGCAAAAATGGACAAAGATGTGGATCACCGGTGGAGCGTAGGAGAGTTGAATGAGGCCTGGTTGTTCAAACAAGCCATCTGTAACAGCACCCACCTGTCAATCAAAGCGGCATCATTCTTAATTATGCATAACTTTAAGCCTTGATATAAATTTGAACAGGTTACATAAATAACATTCAAAATTCATTCTCTTGAACAGGTAAATTAGCTGTTCGAGGAAACAACTGTGAAAGTTGAAAAAACCCTGTTTAGAAGATTTCACAGGTTAACAAGCTCATTGCTATCAGGACATTGTGTCCTCCAGGCTCAAGACAAAGGGGACCCTCCAGATTGTTACTGGGAATGTGATTGTTTTAGTTGACCCATTGATTAAACATGCCTACCCTCGCAGGTTGACACCACAGAAGTTGGTTAAACTAATTCTAATATTGTAGATAAAGCACAACACTGCTTAAGTGAAGCGACCCACGAACTTCTTGGTTCTACAAGAAGTCACCTTTGTCCACCAGCACAGCACATGTATCATTTCCCTGTTACTATGAGTCACATCACTGCCTTGTTAACTTGAATGGAATTTCATTAACGACAAAACACAGAGTGACAGATGAAATGATAACGATAGATGAGATGAACGCAAGTTAACGTCTAAGAGCGAGTCATGAGTCATCTTTGTTTGATATTCAGAGGCATGAAGACGTCAGTTATCTGATGACTTCTCAAAGATTATTTTTGGGTTCTATTATTTCGCAACCCCTCAAATTATGAGTCACATATTTGTGAAATACATAATGTAGGTATTGTTTTAATGAGGTGATTATCAAATAGAAATAGCTGCTGTAAAAGAAAAGCTGGAAATAGATAAATGACTCATTTTCTGAGTTGCTCAGTTAAGGTCTCTAACCCTGTTAGTCAACTTTTTGACTGTTCTATTGATTCCTTAACCCTTGTGCTCCCTTTGGTACATTTTGTGTACTTTTTACTTGAAAAAACTCTATAATTTTGCCTGTGTTAATGGTAGTGAGACAAAACTTTCCAAGGTTTTGGTTTTTTTTAAATTCCAATCGTGGCTTTAATAACAGGGCTATAATACACAGAAAGTTCCTCTGGGTTTTTTGTACCATTGACTCCCATTATAACATACACATTATAACATACACTTCATACTACTCTAATTTTGGCATAAAACAATGTTGTACATATGACAACCTTTTCATTCGTAGCTTTTGACTTGAAAAAAAAAAAGAATCATCCATCATTTGATGTCATTTTCCACTATATGGCTGAGGGCTCCATTTTATACTGTTTCATTGAGATCTTTTTCTGTTGCATTTCCGACTATTGCTTGGCAGTAAAACACATAATTACAACTAAAATGGTCTGGGTGTGTTGGTATTGAGAAAATTTGGTACGAATGTGTGTATTGAGAATATTATTTGTGTGTGTGTGTGTGTGTGTGTGTGTGTGTGCACAGAGAGAAGAAGAAAGAAGTGTGTGCACAGGGAAAAAGAGTTTTTTTTGCTCACCACATTTTTGCAAATTCCCATCTCTCTCCCTGTCTTTCTTATGCCCACAGACCCAGACCCCAGCCCACATTCAAACACACACACACACACACACACACACCACACACACACCACACCACGCATGCACACGCACACCCACACGCACCCCCCCCCCCCCACACACACACACACACACACACACACAGAGCCCCATACAAAAACAAAAAACAGAACAAAAGAGAGATCAATCAAAATCAAAAGGTTAAAGAGGTCAAAGGTCAAAGAAGCACTCAACTACCAAACCAATGTCTTTTTTGGTTTTGGTTTTCAGAGCAGCATGTTTACTCAGGTTTACTCAGGTGTTGTAAGTTTGATGTCACCCCAGTAACTGTACTTGTATTTATGGTGCTGTTTCTCTTACTATGGTGTCGGGCCTATTTATCGTATACCAGGGATCATGGATCAATTTGCTTATATCAAAATACTTGAAGAGGTCATACTGCCTTATGCTGAAGAGGAAATACCCTTGAAATGGGTGTTTCAACAAGACAACGACCCCAAACACACCAGTAAGCGAGCAGCATCTTGGTTCCAGACCAATAAAATTAAGGTTATGGAGTGGCCAGCCCAATCCCTGGACCTTAATCCAATAGAAAACTTGTGGGGTGGCATCAGAAATGCTGTTTCTGAGGCAAAACCAAGAAATGCAGAGGAACTGTGTAAGGTTGTCAAATCATCCTGGGCTGGAATACATGTTTACAGGTGCCAGAAGTTGGTTGACTCCATGCAGCACAGATGTGAAGCAGTTCTCAAAAACAGTGGTTATACAACTAAATATTACTTTAGTGATTCACAGGAATGCTAAATCTTAACATTTTTTCAGTTTATTGAGTAAATATTTGAGTATATTTGAGTTTGTAATGAAAAATGCAGTAACTGCTATTTTTTTAACAGCCCAATATCATTTTTTCCTTAATTTTCTGTAAAGTAATTAAAATATTGGTACTTTTTTGTCTTCATGTTTTGATGTAAAATATAATGTGCAGTGTTCCCAATGAATGGAAAAAAATAAATTAAATAAAAAAAATCTAAGAATTTTGACAATTACTCACGTTTTAAAAAACACTGCTATTATTTTGAACAAAACTGTATGTGTCGACAAACAGCTGGTCTCTTTTAAGGGCCTCTGTTCATCCAAACAGTACATTCCCAGCAAACCAGCAAAATATGGTTTCAAAGTCTGGGTGCTGTGTGACGTGGAGACCTCATATGCCTGGAAAATGGAGGTCTCCAGGAGCAACAAGAGAGGTCAACCAGGGGATGCAAGCAGTGCACATTTTGCAGAAAGCAGCGAAAGGTGTATACCCAGTGTGCTAAGTGCTATATGTATTATATAGGTATAATAGTCCACCTGACAAGTATCTGCAGCTCCTGCTTCACTGGCTGAATTCCCTCACTGACACACATGCAAATTGTTACATTGTTTAAATTGTTTCATATTCTGTATTTTGTGATTTTGATAATAAATATGTAGGTTTATGTTCCCAAAATGGCATTAAAGGTTAAAATAATTTAAGAAATACATGTAAATTTGATATTTATGATTAGGACTGAAGTTGGTCAAAAGATTTAATGCAGTGAAAGTGAAAAAAAAATATTCACATATAATTTTATAGCACTTTTTAGCACAGAAGGGTGATTCTCACTCATTTTTTAATAAACTGACACTCCTCAAAAAATAATAATGCATTCAAATCAATGTTGTTGTTAAATATTGACATATCCAAGGGTCTAATAGTCCTGCCTAAAAAATTACAGTTTGCACTTAGTGTGTAAAGAATATTTCATATTTTGTGTTTTTATCATTTACAGTATGTGGGTTCATGTCCTCAATAGATCGCTCGCACTCATTTTTTAATAAACTGACACTGCTCAAAAAATAATAATGCATTCAAATCAATGTTGTTGTCAATTATTGACATATCCAATGGTCTAATAGTCCTGCCTAAAAAATTACAGTTTGCACTTAGTGTATAGAAAATTCTCAAATTTTGTGCTTTTTTATCATGTGGTTTCCATATTACCAAAATGGCATCAAAGGGTCAAAATTATTAGGAAATATATGAAAATCTGATAGTTATGATTAGGACTGAAGTTGGTCAAAAGATTTAATTCAGTGAAAGTGCATGTTTTAGAAAAACATTTTGTACCGAACGACTGCTCGCACAAACTTTTTTTAGGGGAGCATGCAAGGAGTACTGACCAGTTATGGTTCTGTAGCTGGTCATAGGTTGGCTAACATTATGTAACACAGCTGCACTGGGCAGAGGTACTTTAGTCAGCGTGAAAATCCAATAAACGAAAGACTTGTGTGCAGACTAAAGTGTGTCTGACACCCTACATGTACAGTAATTAGATGACTCTGTAACATATTCATTATGATGCGAGTAAATGAAGGAAGTTTTAATCGCTCAGGCAGGCGCAGCTCCAGCCCATTGTTTCACACCAGGGTCTCGTCACATGCTGAAATAGTGCTATTCTTTGGCAGAGTTGTGGAACCCTTCCCACCAATTATTGATCATGATTTTACAACTACTTCCTCCTGAACAGCAACTCTGCAGCATGGAGTTTAACTTTAGTTAATGCAAGTATAACAAAGAAACCTGGTTTCGATAGCAGCTGAAGACAACACTTCAGGCTTTGCAAAACTGTAATAACTCCAAGTCCTGGAACAACAAACAATCCAGGAACAACTTGACTTTACTTTTAATAGCAGTTGCATGTGAATTTAAGTCAGCAGGAGATACAGGTTAATACAGTTCAGTTAACTAGTTTTTGGACTGTGCTTGACTTGAAAAAATGCCCTCCTGCCCGGTCTCAAACTAAACTGTTAACAATTTAAAATGTGCATATTTGATCAGCACTGCCCTAGTATGACACTTTGATCTGAGTTTTGTCGGACTCACTGCAAATCAATCACAAGCTACGCTCTAAAGCTAACCCTATTTTAGTTTGTTTTAAACTAAATGGGATCATACTTTGTAAAATGAACTTCATGCTGTATGGGAGAAGACTTGAATGTAGAGACTGAGGAAACTGTTTACCGAGGTCATAAATGAACTGTGAAGTAGACAAATTTTTACATAAGACTCAATCAGACCTTATTGTTGCAGCCAGTGGAGCTGCCTCTTGCTGGACATTAGAAACACTTCACTTCATAGACCTTGAAGCTCTGTCCAATAATAAGATACTGTGTGTGGTTACACTACAAAATTAATCATTGCTGAGCAGTCCTCTAGATAAGTGGGTCTCAAGCTTTTAGAGTCATGAACCCCAAGAATAAAAAACAAAACAAAACAAGAATCCACTGCTTTACGTGAACAATCGAGAGGGTTACCTCACGCCAGTCGTTACAGAGGGAGTTACCCTTTAGATTAACGGGCAGCTGTTGGAATCTTGTAGTTCAACTTCCCTGATGACGAAATGAAATGAAATTCACTTTACAGATCAAACGATGCATTGATGGAGAGAATAATCGGCAGACAGCAAAATAAACTCGAGCTGTAACTGTATTCTGTTTGGTTGGGTTGCAACAACATCAACATTGTTCTGTGTCATTACTTGAGGATCACATTTCACTGCATACTAACAATGACAAGGTGAAACAACACGCAGCTTTAGGTGTCAGCTCCTGTCAGCTCTGCCATAGTTTTAAGAAGAGCATCCAGGACTCAGAGGGGTCATGTGAAGTACAAGCACCAGTGGGGGTTAACTCAATTTACACTGGTGTGCTTCTATGGCGTGGATTGGAATGGTAGCAGCCAAATTATTGTTCAGAAAGCTGAATTTGAATGGGAGGCAGTTAAGCGCTGAGTTCCTTCCAAGCATCCGGCCCAGATGTGCAAATCACCGCCAGAGCAAATACAGCTCGAGTCTCTCCCAGGGGGCAACTTTATTACCTCTCCTCCTGCACAATTTATGGCACAACACCAAGAGGGTAAATTTCGTAATAACGCAGCCAGGCTTCTCTGACACTAACGAGTGGCCGCAGTCCTGCAGCTAAAATTTACTGTCACTCACAGAATCCTCCCTTTTCAAATTGCTTCTAAGATGCTTCACAGAGAAGCAATTTGGTGAGAAAAATGTGAGCCACTGTAAAAGGTGGAAAAAAATGAGGAATTTAAATTGCATCCAACCTACCGCACACACACACACAAGCGTGCATTTAAAGCCAGCTACACGTTTTAAATGATGTTACTTCAAAGAGGTTGATGGGCTGAGGAAAATAAAAGAATCTCAGCATGCCTCATAACAAGATTCCTTTTTTCTCTTCCCAAAACGACACATACAGCTTTCCTCCTTTAACTAGAACATTGAGTCCATCCCTTCAAGATGTCTGATCTCTGTCTCTCTGAGGTCTTCAAAAGTTCAGTTAATTACTGGGGGTTCACTGAGGATAAGGCGTCCTGATGAGACATGGGGGGTGAGGGACTACTGAGGAGCACCGTGTGAGGTTGTCAGGGTTTTAACAGACCACTGTGTAGGATTTTAGGGGATCTACATATATATATATCTACAAAGGAACGGGTCCTCTTGCACAGAGCCTGCCATGCTGCACAGTCATGTTTCTCTACTGTATCCCAGAACAGACTCTGCTCCTCACTGCTCCTAACCTGCTGCTGGGAGCCACAAGTCATCAATATTCGTTAGACTAAAAACAAGGCATACCTGCTCTGTTATAGGACACATTTTGGACTTTGTTGTGGCTCAAAAAGTGACATCCAGAGAATTGTTTGGGCTTATCTTGAACCAGAGTGTCTGCAGATTCATTCCACACCCGATCCACTAAAGTTAGACATGATACAAAATCAATAAATTGACATTCTCAGTGGAGGTGGAGCCGGCTGTATGTCGCGGCTCTGTGCCTGCACTATTACCATATTGGAGAGGTCACACTCTGCCACTTAACAAATACACCGCTTGTCATTAATCAGTTTTCATTATTGCTGAGTTGAGTGAATCAGGCCTTACCTAACTCAACACCCATCTCGCACATGTTACCCTGCTGCTCATTGAGCTCCACTGGCTACCTGTAGGTGCCCCACATTAAAAGTCTACGGCTCTGCACCCACACATTTTAATGCCCTTTACAGGCATATGCTACCTCTGCACCATTGTGCTTCTACAATGAACAATGCCGGGCTCTCCTCAGGTCAATCATCTTCTCATCTGGTGTCCTACCAGTTCCTACCAGATCAGGGGCGTCCCTCTCTAACTTCAAATAGATGGAGATGATAAATCGAATCGCCTATTGATTCTAGTACTGCTGCACTGACATGTCCTTGTCGCACTGTACCATTTTTTCCTTTTATGTAAGTCCTTTTGGATAAAAGCATCGACTAAAGGACTAGATGTAACTGTAAAAGCTGAAAACGTTAATCCTGAACTTCTGAGCACATACTTTTACAGAATATCTGCAGCTGATCGATCTAGATATCCCTAACATGCCAGAATCAGACAGAGACAGACAGGCAGAAAGCAACATCTTTGACCCACCCAGATCTGCACTGTAACGTCAAGAAAGTCTCGCCAGTTCATCCTTAATGAAGCTGCGAGCAGATACATTAGACTGTTTCAAAATCAAGCTATACCGTTGTGTTGTTGAGTCATCCTACAGTGTGTTTACACTCACACACACCTAGCGTACCTGTCCCACACACCATGTAAAGTGTGTTAAAGGGATATAAAAATCTGCTGCGAGGATTCATGTACAGCATTAATCACGGTGAGCCTATAGCCCTGGAGAGGGCCAGCATGAGACGACGCTAGGAAACATTTAGTGTTTCCACAAACAGCATTCAGCAGGCGCCTTATCACAGACAGCGCCGCTGGTTTAAATGTAATTACTGCTCGTTATCAATACAGCCACACAATGTTAACGTACATTGATTCTGTTTCCTAAGCAGACGTACGCAACAAGTGAAAGTTCAGGTTCGTAATTCAAAGCTGGCACCTCTTATTTCACAGAAGGGGTTTTGTTAAACAGCAAAGGAAATCAGGCACCAAACAAAAGAAAAATAAAGAATTAAAGGAATAAAAGGCCGCACCTGCTCCAGGGTTTATGCTTGGGTAGCAGCGATGCTACTCGCACCCCGAATGTAGAATTGTGTTGCGCTTCCCCGGCGTCGCTTTTCATTAAAAGTTTTCTGTCCTGGAGAACAATGCTACCTACAGAAATGTCAGACACAAATTCAGACTTATAAATATTCAGCAGCAGTCTTTAGAGACGTGTAGTGCTGGGCATTTAGCTTAGCTTATTTCCCTCTACCCCATAATGAATTAACTGTTGTCTAAATTAGACCTTTAAATGAACTATTCAAACTATTCAAAGAGTCGCTGCGCTCTCATGGTGTAAACACTCAATAATACTGCAGATATCATTAGAGACATCCCGGGACTGTTCATAACACCCACAGCGTTAATTAAAACAGACACAGAAATCATATTGTACTGCATATACTGCAGTACTGCTTGGTCAAAGTGGGGAAAAAACTGTGGTACTTTTACAATGTCTTCTTCTGGATCCAGGACCACTGCTGGACCTGCACTTCTTGTTGGGTATAGGCTGGGTATGAAGTATTTCAACTTTCATTTTCACTGCTTTTATCTGTCTCTCATGGTTGTAATTGGAATATCTTTGAGTTCTGGTATAAGTATATTCGTAACTTAAGATAAGCTGTGTCGTTCCCCCTCTCTCCCCCTGCTCTCTCGTGTCTGTCCTCTCCTGTCCTCACAAGTTAAAAACCATACAGAGTTACTAGCGAGACCAAAGTGAGTTCATACAGCCACGTCTCTCTGTCTCTGTGTATTAGTACTATTAACTTTACAGTTAATGTTGGTGTTTTTTTCCATATTTTACAGCTGTAATTAAAAGTTTTTTTCCATTAAAAGAAACGCTGTTTTGCCATTAAATATAACAGTGTGCCCTATTCCCTCTGTCGCCTGGTTAGCACCGTTAGCTCCTCGATCTTATTGGGGGGAGATCTTACATTCCCCGTGATGACAAATGGCATGCATGGGTTGTACTGTCTTCTTCGCTCCCGGCACTTAGATCCAGAAATAAAAGAATTAAGAGATGATTGAAAAAATAAATGGAACAATAAAAAATAATTGAAAAAAACTAATTAAAAGATTTACTAATAATGAAGACAATTTTGTTGTTCAAATTTCGACCCTTTCTTTCCTGTATTCTCATGCGTGTTAATGTTGCAGTGTGCTCCTGCATTTCACTGACTGCACATGAGTGAAAATGTGTGAATGTGAAAGATGAGTTGGATGTACAGGTGAGTGAGCCACTGTGAGTTTTGGCAAAAGGATTCACTGAGCTCAGACCATCACTTTCACTTCTTAAAGTGACAAACATCGCTGGTTCGTAACAGCTGCCGCTAATTAACGTTAATTCAGTGACTAACTTGATAATGGGCCAGTGGCAGTTAAAGCTCTCTGCAGCCATAACACTCATACAGTGAGTACAATCAGCGAGTGTTTCTATAGTTCCAACAGAGTGACATTTTTTCTATCCGGCTCATCAGGTCAGTCTCACTCTCCCAGTTACACTTCAAATCATATCAGCTCCTAAGCAGCAAGTATAAACATAACACTATGGAACCAGAACCTCCAGTGTTTGGATCAGACCTAGTAGCTACAGCTGTTATTTCAGTGTGTCAGATACATATAAAACTAAGCAAATCAGTATCAGTAACATTAAAGGACTTGGATTGAGGTCAGAGGGACAAATAAACTTGATGATCTAATAATAAGAGAAATTTTAAGAAATTTTGAGTGTGCCTGACTCTGGCCCTGTCGCCCCCATACATTATTACTGACACTGCTCAGCAAATTCAATATTAACACAACAAGCTGTGTCATCATTGCCTTTTTAATGGGCTCTTATTTTGAAGGGACTCTTATTTTGAAAGACTTTTGTCTTGTGTGTGTGTGTGTGTGTGTGTGTGTGTGTGTGTGTGTCAGGAGAAAGTTGTATAAACTTTGGCCTCGGGAGTTAGAGAAAGAACAGGTGCTCCCTGCTCCTTTTGGAAATGTCTCTTCTCAAATGAACATGGGAGTAGATTGGGCAGTAGATGCGTGTTGCTGGCGCATCTTTGTGTCTGACCCTAAAACTATACAAATGACAGCTTCAGCAGTGTTATCACTGCGACCACCTCCAACTTTCCTACGTTTTGAGAGGTAATCATGTCTGTAGCTTCACATTTCCGGCCTCAATCGCAGTTTACAAATTTATTTTTCAACAAATTTTTCTCTCCCTCTCCACTCTAGCGATGATGTCACAAATTCTAGCTCTGAACATTCTTCCAATACACACCCATTCATTTTTTGGGCGATTATCAGCAAACTGTTTAGCGAAACGCTCATGGCAGTCGATTCCTGGGTGAGCTGCACAGTTTGATACCTTATGTATATGTGCGACAGAGGAGTAGCATGCCAAATAAAGGGCATAATAATAATAATAATAATAATAATCATAATAATCATAATAATAATAATAATAATAATAATAAGCGCGGTGAATAGTATATAGTGTGCTCTTTCAGGCACACTCAATCATAAGTTAGTCAGCCACTTCACACACTTTGAATGCTTTGAGTGAACCTAAATCAGGAAAACTTTAGACTTTAACATGTTAATATTCTCCAAAACTATCATAAAGTTATGGTCTCCATGGTAACGGCATGAACTCATGAAAACTTTCAAACAATACCTAATCCTCCTTATGTCTCACAAAGTAAACAAAACTATGTTTGTGTGATGCTAATAATGACAATAATAGGAATTTATAAACATGTCTGCATTTATAATTACAGCATTAAATTTATAACACCTGCTGAGAGCTCATCCAGGTGGTCTATGGCTTTAATAGAATAGTTCAGCTGACTAGGGACGTCTGGAGGCTTTCTATGGCCTCAAAGTTCAAATTACATTTGCACATCTGACAACAACAAGGCTGGACAGAGAGAAGCCCAAAACTACAGTATCCATGAAACACTGCTTCACACTGTGACAACAATGACATACTTTGGACTGATTGTCATGTTGGTTGCTGACTTGAGTCAACAGAGCACCAGGTAATGGTCCAATGAGGTCCCATGAGTCACCAGTGACATCACTGAACCCTCACGCAGACACAAATCCAGGTGGATTCAGTGTCACGCAGCAGACCACGCAGTCTGTCAGCGGCAGTGCTGATTCAGCACCACAGACAGCGACCGGCCACGTACACGCCACATAAACTTCAGCCCGCCTCACGTGGACCCGGTGCGGGTACGAAACTCGGATAAAGTTTGTTTTTTAACTGACACGAGAGCGTCACGTGTGGCTTTTTAATAAAAAAATATAAAACATATGAGAGTCGGACACAAAGAGAGCAGAGAACAGAGAACAGAGAGCTGGCTGTCAAAGTTGGGCTGAAGTGAGTGGAGTTCGGTTAATTAGGCGGCGCGGGAAGCACGCGCGAAGGTTGAATGAGCGCGTGAACGCGTCCTGACTTCAAAGAGTCACAAACTGAAGGAAACATAAACTACACTTTTGTTAGCATGAGGATGCTAAGCGGCCTGGTGCTGCAACAGTCAGTGCTAATGTCAGCGGTATAAATAACACACGCACGCTGACGCACTCGTTGTATTTGATATAAACGCAGTTTATTCCGGTTCATTTCCAGCTCGTGGTGTCTTTAAAACAGCGGAAACGTGACACGGAGCCAGGCCCTAGCTAACACAGATGCTCCAGTGCAGTAATAAAAACCGAAGGGGGGGCTCATCTGCTCAATTAGCGACTAATGAACCTGCAGGTTCACCTAACCACAGGTTGTGTGTTCCAAAGACTCACCCAAGACGAAAAAGGGCAGCTCGGTGTTTTCCAGGTCGTCCACCACCACGACGTCTCCGGGAAAATCGTTGCGAACGGAGAAGAGCAGCTTGGGCTCGGAGGCCGACGGACTGTGCATGATGCTCAGGTCGTTTTCCCTCAGAAACGGCAGCGCGGACACGGTGACGCTCTTCATCTTGCATTCGGTGTCCTGGCTCTGGTCCTCGTCGCCGTTCAGACCTCGGACGTGAGGCGTCAGGACCGCCACAAGGACCCACGCGAGCCCCAGCAGCAGCTGCAGCGGCAGCAGCGGTCTCGGCCCCATGTTGATGCTCGCCATCTCCGTCGCTCTGTGTTTCCTCTCCCCCTCCTCGCCGTTTCTCTCCGTCAGGCTGCTTCAGTGTCTCTCAGCCCGGCGGATGAGAGCGCAGCAGAGTGAGTGAGTCGGGGGGGGGGGGGGGGGGTGTGATACAGCAGCGGGCTCTCACAGTGTTGGAAACAAGCGCCTCTTGTATCTCGCATATGATCAATCAGGGGCTTTTTGCACACTGGACGTGGACCGTGTTTTAGCTGTTGACCCCTTTACTGTAATTGATCGATAAACTGTCCAAATGGCTCTATAATAGCATTAATTAAACATAGATTAGCAACAGGATGTGCACCAAGAATGCCCCGCAGGTCCATTTACCCAAACCTTCATCATTTATAAATTAACTGTACATGAACCTCCTCGTGTGATCTGCAAATACCACCACTGAGCATGAGGGCCTGTGATTGGCCGGACTATTCCGTTACCGCCTAACTGATGGTGTAGCTGCATAAAAGTTATAAGCAGTGTCTCTAGTGCCAATACACTAGACATAGAGGCAGGGCCGCAGCCAGAAATTTTGGGCCCCATGACAAAAAAAAAAATCAAATTGGGCCCCCTCTGTGCAGCTGTTGTCACCACATCAATCAAATTGGGCCCCCTCTGTGCAGCTGTTGTCACCACATCTATTTTTTTGGGGCCCCTGTCAGTCATGGGCCCTTGGAATTGTCCTAACTTTTCCCCCCTATACGGTGCCCCTGCATACAGCTATACAGGGGGGACTTTAAAGTCTGTGTTTTGAGTTGTCAGACCAAAGAAGAAAGTGTTTTAAACCACTCAGCTAAATTTGAATGATTAAAAATATCGAAAAGTTTATGAAATTAGGCGTCAAAATCAGAAAAACAAAATAAAACAAATAAAAATGAATTCTCAGCTCCAGGACTGTGGGGGCGTGTCCACAGATTGTGCTGAAGCCACGCCCACTCGTGGGAGCAGTCAAGCAGCCATTTTGAAGCGACTCAAATGTGTCAGGTGAGTTCAGAAAATGACATGACTAACTTTGAAACACTCTGAGTGAGATGAATTTATCTCTATCTCTCTGCTAGGGGTGCAGGGGTATGCTCAGGGTGGCCTCGCATGTCATCGAGCCACCTTTTAGGACCGCCCACAAAATCCTGGACTGAAAACTGGTGAAAAACTGTTTTAACAGTCAAACATCAAGCCAGTCTAACAACGCAGGATGTAGCAACCAGCTAATATTACTTATATAACAGAGGTTGCTAAGCTGGCTCTGCTAGGGACATAATGACTGCTCACCTTGCTCCAGTTCTGGCACGACACCAGCTCCACTCCCTGTCAGCATTCCCCCACGCCACAGGCTAGAAAACCTCCTCTTCCTGTGTGGTACAAACACTAACGCTCCCCCAGTTCTCTGAGCTCACAGAGCAGGCAGCTAAGAAATTGAGCTTACATTAGCTAACAGCAGCTATAGTTCACAGAAGTTGACTTTACTGTCAATCTGTAAATTGATAAATTACAGAGCTGATGCACAGTTACTGGAGGACATCAGAGAGAAAACCAAAAAACATGTTCTGCATAAAATATGATCCAGTTTCACCAAAATCGGTGAAATAGTTGGTGATATGTGACTTAGTGCCATTAATAGTTAAGTACTTCTCACGGGTGATCGTACCCGGAGCACAAAGTTACATGTGCAAGGACAGACATATGAATCACAGAGACACCATTCACCTTATTACAAGTCAATATATCAACAATATTACTTTAAATATTATTTTATAGTAGAAACATGACATAATGTTGCTTTATGTGAGCACAGGCTGATCTTGTTTTTAAAAAACATACAACAAATACACTTTTTTTTTTTTCTGCTGCTGCTGCTGCTGGCAATCTCAGTGTCTTATGGTGCACACAGACACACACATGGATTAAGTTACTTTGGCACGATGTCATTTACAGAAGAATAGTTTCACCCTTCAACATGACAGCGCTCAATCACTCACACCTGAAAGCATCTAATGATGCACACCTGCTTCCGCCAGTGACTGAGCAGGTGATCCGAATGGCAACAACAAAAACATCAGAGCTCAACACAGTTCGCTAATCAAGTGAAACAGCACAGCTTAAACAAGGGGCCTCATTATAGAAACCCATCTTAAGTTTCAAGGATTCGGAAAATCAGCTCCAGAAACAGTTCTTAACCTCACGGCTGTGTCAAACTTTAACTTAAGAAATCCTAACTGGAACTATGACTCGATTTTTTTTACCGCCAATCATCCTGTCACGCCTGTATCATTGACAACAGCTGTCGCACTTTACTTGTCACTGGCTAGCTAACTTACTGTAATAAGCAGACTGAGTCAGCAGCTATTGGCTCCCATTGTGTTAGCATCGAGCTAACGGACTAAGAACTAGTCATTTATATGTATATATATATATACTGAATATCAAAAATTGATTCTGGAATTTAAAATAACTGATAAAAATCATAAAGAAGGTGAATTAAATTAATTATAACAAGTCAATTGAAGGGTATTCATCTCACCAAACATTCACCAAACTGATTAAAAAAACTATTTAGTCTGCTTCATTGAAATTCAACATTCATATTTGTTTTAATTATCCATCTTTCTGGTTAAGTTACATTATAAAAGTCTGGTTGACCATATGTTCTCAGACACAGTTCTGCTAATTTACTTCAAAGAACACATCTAACTATAATTGGGCAGCTGTTATATTGTTGTATTTCTTCTTTCCTTCAATTATGTCTGTTTTCACAGAGATAAAAACATTATGATTCAGACACCAAATGTACTATTTGAAATAGTTTTGGCCCCAAAAGAAGAAGAAGAATCATGAAATGATTAAAACTTCCATTTAGTTGATTTCCCCACAGTGTTTCATGACAGGATGCTGTTGTAGCCATTTTTTTTCCCCTTCAAGTTTGAATTTGTTTTCCAATCCTGAGAAAAGTGCCATCGACCATTACTGAACGCTGCCTCTGCAGTCTACTCAGTGGACAGATGGAAAAGGTTTCAACTGTGATCTGTCAGTCCATAGTTAGTTCCCACAGTGCTGTGTCAACCCTGGAGGAAGGTCTGGTGGCTCAAATATGCTCTGGCTTGTTTGCATTTATTTAATCACAGTTTGCTCGGGTAGTTCTAATAGCAAGATGCAGCAACAGTGCCCATATTGTCGTGGGGGAAGGCGGTGTCAAATCCCTACAGTTGATATCTTATTTAAACTAATTTAAACTGGTCCATTTTGACATGAAATAGCCGGGTCAACACAGGTGTTTTCAATGATACTAATTATGGTTTCATCATATTTTTTGCAGCGGGAGGCCTTCCAGTGGGCCAACAAACACCACAGCAGCACCCTGACTCTGTTTGATCTGAATGGAATGGGACCTTAATTATTATCATTGGTAACACCTGTGTTTACCTACTATTTCATGTCAAAATGGCCACTGGTAAAAAAAAAAAAGGTCTATTAGTGCTAACTCCAGACTAACCTTTTATTTATTCTGTTGTTTCTGCTGAAGCAACACAACGGCTAATACCAGCTTGTTAGAGGCATTATCACCCACTTGACTCTGAACCTGGGTCTGTGTAGCACATTTTGATGCTGTTTCTTTGACCAGTGGTGATTTATTCCATTTTTATTAAACTGCCGCTCAGTGGTCCTTTGACTCTTTCTGCCCTTTCAGACAGTCTGTTTGAACCATTGTACAGCATTTGATCGCCATTTACAAACTATTACTTTTTTTTTTTCTGCAAACCCCTCAAACAGAATAACATCAATTTGTAAAGAGGACTTTGTGCCATCTAAGAGCATGAAAGATCATTCAGAAATACAGAGTTGTCCTCTCAGCTGTCTGGCTCTGCTGAATCAAGCCTTTGCGGCAGTTGATTTCAATCTGTTGAATAGCAGCGTATCCTAATTATGTCAGGTCATTGCAATCGGTGTAATAATAACAACGATAAAGGTGTAATTTGTCCTGCCTTAACAAGCTAACAGAGTAAAGAAGAGGTCAGTCAAACACACAGTCCTGAGTCCAATCAGGCGACATAATAGGAGTTTGAATGCCTGTAGAACAGTTATAGAGATGTTAAAGACTGTGGATGTTTTATTTAGTTTTAATTGTAGTTCATTTCTGTTGAGTCTCCTCCTCAGTCTTTAGTATCATACTTAGCATAATTGTGTTGCCACTATAGCAAGGACTTACAGAATAAAGACTGTTTCATTTAAACTGAGGCCCAGTTAAACAAAAATGGTGAGAGAAATGTTTGCCCTTGCTGAAGGATAGAGGATGTAGGGTGTGGTCACAGTTGTAGTAGCTGATCAGACATGGCAGGATTGACTCTGTTGATGATATGTTTCAGAAATAAATGAACAGAGATGGAACATTTTTACACACAGCCACATTGTACGAAACTATAATGTGCCAGTGTGAATGAAGAACCAAGAATGTGTGATTTTCTCTCTATTTGTTCCACTGATAAAGCAACAAAAAAAAGAAAAAAAGAAAAAAAACAATACATTAAAAACATATGTCTTTAAGGTACAGTATAAACACTTATGAGGCTCGGATTCTAAAATAAAATATTTCTAGCTTTACTCAAGCTTCTTATCATGTTATAGTTTTGTGATTTGTCCTGCGGGTACTATCAACTAGGTGTTATATCTCATCTCAATACTTCATTCATGGTTCTGGTTATGTGTATGGTTGCGTAGCTTGTAGCTGTAAACCCCAGTATTAACAGCTACAAACGATAACCAGCTTCATGATACTGGTTATTATCCAGGATCGGCAATGTTAGTTCTATTGTAGCAAGTAACCAAAGATGTAAGTAATCAGAGACCTCAGAACTACAGGTGCTTGGTGATATGAAGGTGGCTGCTAGACAACTTCTAAGAACTCTGAAGTAATGAGTTTCGATACAACACACGACATGCTGCCAAGAACATTGTGATGTGGGTGTTGTTTGAGTTACATGAGGTGTTGGTGTTCACCTTGAACCTGCATCTCATCAATCACTTTCCATCTGCCTCTTTTACCTCGAATGTTACTTTCTACCAGTAAGTGTGTGTCCACAAAATTTATACACACATAAACTCACACGTGATCATTTTTTGGGGGAGTCAAATATTCCCTCTTTTGGTCCCCCATGGAGATTACATGCATTACACAGAGTACATGGCAGCCACAGCGTGTGTTATTATAATCAACTGAAACTGCTACATGGACTACAGAAGCTATTACACTGCTGATTTTTTTTTTTTATGCCATTCGTCTGTTTTTTTTTCTTTCTTTTTTTGCATGCCCTCCAGGCTAAAACTACAAAGAAGTCTGTAAAAACAATCACTAAACGGGGTATCGATTAGCTTAGTTGGTAGAGCATCCACCCCATGTACGAAGCCTGAGCAGCGGCCTAGGGTTCAAATCCGAGCCCTTTGTGGTATGTCATTCCCCATCTCTCTCTCCCCACATTCCTGTCACTCTTCAGCTATCTCTGTCAAAAAAAAGCTTGAAAAAGGCCCAAAAAAAATCTTTAAAAAAATGATTCACAGAAACACCTCATTGTACCTGACGCAACGCGTCGCAGCAGAGAAACCTTGTGGGTGTTTTTACACATTAAAATAAATCCATGTGATCCTATAGTTAAAACTGTCCAGTTAATTAATCCAGTAATCCAGTTAATACAGCATGCACTTCCAAACCATCCGTAGCCAGCTGCATTATCACTTGGCAAAACTCTATACAGTATGCACACAGCAACCATAGACAGTCTGTGTCAGCTGTGCCTGTATGTTGACATGACATTTTTTACAGTGTAGCTTTACAATGCGACAACAAGAAACACAGACAGAGAAGAAATCCGTTGAAATTGTACTGAGACTTTCAGACTCTAAATCCTTGGACTGTTTTGTTGACCAGACAATTTCCATTTGGATTTGGATGCAAAGTTGTAAGAAAAGAAGATTGTGTTTTCTGTGTCACCACTGTTCATCCATTTAATATTTAAGCAGCTCTGTGGTCTCCTATTAACTGACATTTCTATCTCTTTCTGTCCTCATCACAAACTGTTTTAAAGTCCAAAAATAGGGCAACGCTCGAGGTTGAAGCTAAAAAAAAAAAAAAAAAAGCAGGGCTGTGGATTGGCTACAGCCCCCTGCGGTGAAATATTAAAAAGTTAAAAAATTAGAATAAGTGGAATAAACAGTGCTTAGACTATCACACATCCATAATTGATTGTGGACCAAAGACACTGGTGAAGGATAATTCATCAGTATTCAAATAACATCAAGTGCTTTTATAAAGTTTTTGCTACTTGATATGTTTGGCCTTTTTTAACTTTCAGACTTCTCCGCTGCTGGTCCAGTCCAGTCCAGAAGAAATAAGTGACAACGGAGATAAGGACAGACTGAAACTTTTTCTGGTACATTGCCTCAAGGCTTTAGAGAAACTTTTTGAACGGCCATTTGGAAGATTTTCACACACTGTCTCAGCATCAGATGAAATGCTATTTCTCTCTGGAGTTAACGGATGAGGCTGGCAATATTTTGTAGTTTTCTTGTTGCTAAAAAAAAATCCTTGAAAACACCAAAACTAACAATGAATGTATCCTGCTACAAGTATGGCTGCTGTATCCATGAACACACATGCTGTGTGTTTCATTCTTACACAAGTCTTGACTGAGATGAGCTGAGTTGACCACAGGGTCCAATGATCACCCCGCAGTGTAAGGGGTTGATCAGATGGAGATCGGATGGAGTAGTTATTCTCTCTGCCCTGTAGAACAGCACCAGAGTCTTGAACTGGTGTGGGAAGAGGATGAACACTGGACATACAGCAGCATTCTGGACTACCTTCAGAGGTCTAATGGTGGGTGAAGGAGGTCTGATGAGCAAGTAACTCCATAAAACAGCTCAGCTCTGTTCACTCCAGCAGCAAGTGTCTGTCTTCATGGAGAATCCTATGAGGACACATTGCAGCGTAAATCCAGTGAAGATTGTGACAATAAAAATAGCTCAAAGCATTGTGTCTTACCCTTAAATTCCACTGGACATGGCCATGTTGCAGCTGTGCTCTGCCTGGAGATAATCATGGTCATTCTAGACAATCATTGTGATTCCTTTATAAAACTCACACGTGTATCAGAAACAACCTAAGGGCTCTGAGTTAACAATGTTTGGAAAGCAAAAGCTACACTTCTGAATTGGTGTTGTATGAAGCTACGTGAAAAATAGACCAAAAGAGAATTACACGACATCATAGAGCTGTGCCAGGTAGAATTTAGGGATTAGTTCCGAGTTAGCCAGGGGGAACAGTGGCTACCTTTTCAGGTTTGTCTCAGATTGGCCTAACACCTGAGATAAGACAATCTTTTTGTGAAACAAACCCTCTGTCACAGATCTACTATTAACATTTGCTTTTCTAACCTTAACAATGCTGTCATTCCTATGTGCAGTCATGGCAGAAATAGAGATAGAGATAATGTTTAAAGTTCTCGCTGTTGGATGTAAAAAAAAACATTTTGCAGAATCACCATGTAGCAACATTCTTATCTTAAAACGGGTTGGATTCTAATCAGGAAGAGGTGAACCATTGTGGGTCACCCTCGGTAGGAACAAATGGGACACAAAGTGTCACAAAGTGTGTGGGAAAGTCCGAGGACATCGAGAAAGGCGCTAACACATTGCTGGTTTTGGACTTTCCAAAGGATTCTGTTTACAGTTAGAAAAATACAGAATAATGCCAGACTTAAATGTATTTATTTATTCATACCAGGCAGTAAGGTGGCTTTGCTTTTGGACAAAGTGTCCTTCAACTGCAGGGCTCAGGGTAAAGCCCCGGTGTCGCCAAACATCCACCCCTCTGCAGTGTCCTTGAATCTCTACTTGCACTGTTCTACACCTTACAGGGACCTCTGATCTCTCTGTCAGAGTGCGAGCTGCAGAGAATTCCCCGTAGGGATCCTTAAAATATCTCTCTGTTTCTCTCAAATTAATTTATAGTGGCATTTAGCACTCATTTAGTTTTAAGACTGCTCTTAACAACACCTCCTGAAACTTCCTTAATTCAGTGAGAAAGACTGAATAACAGCAGCTCCTGCTGTGGAATTGGAAAAGTTACTCCTCCATGTATTATACAGTGATAAACAGAGAAGAGGAGTGAGTCTAGTCTGGATTATGCAGAGTTCTGGTGTTTATGATTAAAGACAAGAGAGAACGACTTGACAAAATAGGTTTGTGTGGATGTGTGTGTGTGTGTGTGTGTGTGTGTGTGTGTGCAGAGAGACTGGAGAATAAGTGTATGTGTGAAGACAGTGTGAGACAGCATGCACGTGTGAAAGTGATTGCAAGCCAAGCAGAGATAAAATTCCGATAGATTCACCCACATGAGTTCTGGGTCGCTACCGATAATCAAAAGCAGTGAGAAAGGGTGGAAGAGGGGGAGGAGGAGAATAAAGACAGCCAGTGAAAGTTGAGAGACAGACAGAGAGAGAGAGAGAAAGAGGGAGGGGAAGAAGAGAGCACATACATCAGGGGCTGTGACTAGCAGGTGCAGGGATGGCAGCGAGGGCAGACCGAGGGCCTGATCAAGAGAAAGATCTCATTGTTTAATCTTGAGACTCTTCCCGTTGCCAAACTCGCAAGGCTCTGGCCCGCTATATGGCTTGTTCTGTGATCAGGAGCGAACAGATTCATCTTTTCAGCTTGCTCGCCGCTCAGCCTCTGCGTGGGCTGCAAAGTTGATTACAGCCTAGAAAAGGACTTTGTCATCACACTGTTGGGGCTCCGACAACGGGATCAAATCATCCTGCAGCAGTTCCAGTTACGGCCTTTTCAAACGCTCAGCACATGATATAAACGTGCCACTTCAGACTGTAGACTGGGCCAAAGCTACGCAGAGCTGTTTCACCCAGAGCTGGAGGATTGTAATGGCCTGAATTTGTTGGTTACATGATTGTGCGCGTGTATGTGTATATACCCATGTTTATGTGTTGTTTGAGTGAAGTGAGTGTTGAGTGCAGTGATCATTGGGTTCAAGGGGCACAGCATAGCCTCTATCCAAGACCATGGACTGTATTTAAAACAGTTTGAAACATGGCATGTATTATGATTTTTTTTTTATAGTTTGGACCATTTCCAAACTGCTAACATGCAGGGGGCGGGGTTTCTGACATATACTGCAGCCAGCCACCAGGGGGGGTTTGGGGAAACTGTCAGGTCATCCATCTTTACATACAGTCAGTGGTCCAGATGTGTTTACCATGATGCACATTGTTTTGTATGAATCTGCTAAAAAAGAATAAAAAATAAAGCAGAACTCTGCCATCACTTTGATCACAGAAAGATAAATCTGAAGCTTACTTGTGGATTTAAAACAATGTGTAGTTTACTCCAATCTCACTCCAATTTCTCGGTAATCCTCTGCAGTCATCTCTGCTTATAGTTCTCCATAATCAAAAGCAATGTCTGAGAGCTGTTTTTATCATAAAAACACTAAGTTGTACACACAGTAAACCACATGCAGGGAAGCCTCTTTACAAATGCTAAATTGTTCGACTCTCACTGAGATTAACTGCAATCTCCTTCAGTCTTCTGAATGGGAAGGTACTGCTGTTTCTTTCTTTTTTTTAGTGTGAGTTTGTTTGATCTTATCTGGATAAGAAAAATGCACCTATTACATTTGCTGGAAACTGGATCAAGATTACGTCACAGAGTTAAATGGATAATCATGGGTATATAAATGATGAGTCTGAAACTGTCTGATAAAGGATTTTTTGTTCATCATGAGAAGGACAAACCTCCAGTATCACGTTTTAAGTTGAGTCTTCCGTCTTTTTGCATCTTATTTGTGAACACTCATTGCAACGTGGATTACAGCTTCAGGGGCCAAACCTTGTCAGTTGAATTGCTGCTGAGGATCCTGATCTGGTGCATAATTGAAACCGGCTGATGATGCATCTCTATCACTCGTGTTTTTTGGACATTGCTCAAGCGGCTCACAAAGCTGATTGGTCCTTTCAGAGCAGCCCAGCAGCACCAACGAACCATAGTCCATAGGGTGGCCCTTCCGCTATTTATTTAATTTCCAGATGGCCAATCCATCACTGGTTTGACATTGCCTGAGGTTTTGATCTTGTAAAAGAAAGCTGTGCAGAGAAGCACATGACTAAAGAAAAAAGCAACACTGTGGACCAATGTGGCTTGAGGCTTTCATCAGGGTCATCATTGAAAGTTGAGTCCCAATGTGTGTCTTTTATGTCTAATGTCTAACATCAGTGTTTTTAGAACTGCTTTCTCCAGTATCTCCACTGTGGTAGGAATACAGTTGTTAAAAGACTATTTTGTTCTAATTAATGCAAGTAAAACACTTTCCACCGGTGTGCATTAGCACTGAATGTTGGTGTTGGACGTGTGGATAATATACTAACAATAATCGTCTGATTGAAGCTAATTTGTAGACACAGCTGGCAATCCACAAAGTGTGGGAAACTTCCAAACACCTGCTTTTAGTAATCAACACAGAACACATCTCAATATTTATTTTAACTTGTTTTTCCTTCATTAACTTCAGTGCGCACACAGTAGGTCTGCATTAAAATGAGTGAAGCAACATAGATAGATTTACAGCTGCATAGTGCCGCATTACGACAATAAATCTGCTTGTTTCCAGTGTGAATCTGTTATTGAAGGAAGGTCTGGACAGGATTTAGACAGACATTCATTAACCTCAGCATGAACAAAATAATAAAGCTTTCAACTGACAATGATATAACAGCAAGTGGCAGCCCCAAGCAAAGTTTGTCTAAACTCATCTCATTATCAGTTGTTTAGTGTGAGCAGTGGGAATTTGTTGCATTTGATGTCAGTGAAGCATACATTTGAAAGTAGATTACATCTGAAATTAGTTCCAAAAGAATTCCTCCTTCAGTGCCCCTCCAGCTGGTGGGACCTTAAATGATTAATTAGCCCAGTTTTGCCTAAATGTGGCCCTGGAAATATTCCAGATGCAAGGTAGCCATTCCGTATGCCACTTTGGTGCAGTTAACCATACCCATGAGGACAATGAAGTAGCAAAACACTTGCAGGACGAGCTGCCCCAAACCACCAGAGGGAAAAGAGCTAGTATCAGGATTATTGATGTCCATAGTGCTGGCTCTTTCTCTTATTTTGCTTCCTTATAGTTACATGCAGAGTTAGCTATTCTCCAGTTAGGTTACCTTGAATACAGAGATAATTCATAGCAATATGACGATATATTTATAAAGCAAACAAATTAGGTAATAGCTTGAAAATAAATCCTGTGCACCCGGAGAATAAGACCAAAATAAAACTGCCAGCTTTCTTTTTTTTTTTTTTTTTCTTGACAGTGAAGCAGAGCTTTGTGATGTAGGAATTAGCCTTTAGTCAGCAGATCTTTCAAAATTAGGTTTGAATGTGACACTGTAGATGAGTAAGTTATTGCTGCGCTCTGCAGTTTTGTAAAAAGCACTGAATCAGTGGGGCTGGTTTTCCCTGAGACACAGGCCTGGATCTGCTAAATAGGGAGGCTGTTTGTGTTCAACTAAATGGACGTCCCAGATCAACAGCCCTAACAAGGACAGGCAGCCATTGTGTGCATTTTAAACATGAAACAACATGAAAGACAGCATTCACGTATGGCAGTTTAAGTATGGCAGCTGTTAAGAAGAAGACAATGGCAATGATATAATAACGTACTTTCAATGTGTGATTGACTGCCTCAGAAATCATCCCTATTTTCTAGTGCACATGCACTATAAATCATAGTGTCAGCTGATCACTGTTAGCTCAACTTCTTCAACCAACCAATGCCTGAAGAGTGAACAATTGCCATGGTAACCGGGGACTGGTTCACTACAGAAATTACCATAAGAAACAGATACTGTGTAAACCCCTGGCTGGGGAAATATTTGGAGAGCTTTTCTTTAACCATGAGACACCTGATGTATTCATGCTGCTGTCGAAACCTGTTACAATGTTATCACGAAGCTGCTTCCATCATGATCCCTTCTTTCAAACAGCATGAAGATGAGGTTGAAATGAAAACCACTAGTACCTGACAAGAGATTCTTTATCATTCTCACCTGGACTTCTGTGTTATAGGATTCAATACAGTGCTGACTGCTCTCTGACACTGCAAAATGGAAAGTCATTGAAAGCCATGATAACTTGTTTTTGATTAAATCTTACTTTGTTATTCAGGATTAGAACTCTTGTCATGCACTATTTGCATACGTTATTGAAGCCTATTTAAGGTCTTGATTCTCAACATAACACTCCACTCTATTTATCAGAAAAGGCAGATGAGATACAAGTCTTAAAAATGAATTGGATTTATATTCCAGCCATATGAGACAGTGGCTGATGGGTTTGCCTTTTTTTAAAAAAATAAAACAGACCAAACTTCTAACAAATCAAAGGCATCACTGTTAGAAACTGCAAAGTCTGTAAGTGTATTTTCCATACGCTCCACAAGGACACCCACCTGTGGTTCAGTGTTCTTTGAATACCTTCCACTTTAGACCTAGAGGGCTGGACTTCCTCCTCTTTGTTCTCGACCATTTCACCTTAACAAGTGTCTCTTTTGACGAAGCGCCAATGTAAGTAGGATTTTCTTTCTAATAGATGAGATTATGCTATATTCAAAATTTGACATTAAGTTCATGAGTGAGCTTTGATCTAATTTGTTTGTTTGGCTACACATTATTTAAGGTATCTAAATGTGCATATATTTAACACAATTTGACAAATAGACTCACCATTAGTCTCTTTCTTTCTTTGGAATCATGATAATAATCATGACAAAAACATTTAGACATTTCTTTAAATAAATAAATTGATGGTACATGTTTCCTGGTGATTTAAAGCTAGTTGGAACTTTATATCCTTAAAAATCATTATTATCTTAACTCAAAGCACAGAGTGATGCAGCTGTCACATGTATTTAAGCCACTGGATAAAAAACTCTAGACATAAGTTTGTTACCAAATACTAATGCATCATCATTATTCATTTTATATCAGTTGTCACATCAGGGGGCCCTGGTTGCCAAGTTGTTTAAGGCCTAGTGCAAACACCAGCTGTAAACCAGAAACAGTTTGACAGGTCTGATGGAATGATACTCTCTGAACTGTGAGGCTGAAGGTGGTTCAGGGGACGGATACACAGACCGGTGCTGGTGTGTGACATGGCGAGGAATGGTGCAGGGCTGTTGGTGTGACACCAGACTGGGTTCTACAGTCTTCTGGTGCAGGTGTAAGGACAGGTCGGACGTGGTAAACTGGATTACTGGAGAACAGAATTAGCAAGAATTTAACAAGCAGAGTGTACAAAATAGGCTGCAGTCAAAATCTGGCAGATTCTATAAGGTTGGACAGGTCTAATACACTATGAGAGTTGATTAGTTGATGATCCACAAGTGAGAGACAGACAGACACAGGAGGGGGTGGGAAACCAACAAACACCAGGCAGGGAGAAGGCAAAAAGCCTCCATCATAACAGTTTGATTCTGGCCGGGAACATTTATGTCAACCTTTCTCTCTTGTTTCCCGTCATCTCTTCAGGGTCTACAGTCAATCCACCCCTCAAATAAAATCAATTATTGAAAACAAATATTTTAGAACTTGCAGGAATTTCACAGGCTGTCTGGAAAAAATACACCTGGCACATACAGTAAAGACTGTACTGTCCATCCACTCATGCATTTTATTATTGTTTGAACTAGTTTTAAGGTGTTAACCTGTTTGTAACTTGTGCTGACCTCTCATTTTGTGCAGTGATATTCGTTTTGTACACGAGGGGCAGCCAGTACGCCATCAGTGAAATTATATCAGTGAGGATCCCAGATGTCAACCTGACAGTCTATGTACCAAGGTTCAGTATGATTGATAATGATCTGACTTACACCACAAAAGAACAGGAAAATGTATCCAGTAGAGATTTAGCACCAGAAAATACCATTTGCTCTTTGCAGAAAACATCTGGCTGAGACAAGAAAAGGTCACTTGGAAAAGGCTAATTCTATACCTGAAAGGAGGACGTCTCATATTCAAAGATTGTACCATTAAGCAGACAAAACTGTGAGAAATGCCCTAAGCATGGAAAACAAAGCTGTTCAAAAGATTAATGATGACATGAGCTCAAGACTAAAATGGGGAAAAAAGCAGAGCACAGTAGAAAAGAGTATGTCAAAGGTTTCACAATACAGCAGAGAACAAAGAACAAACTCTTAGAATCCAGAACCGCAGAAACAATATGAAGGACAACAAGGCAACAAACAATTCGAGAGGTCTGCCAGGAGCCTCTAAACTTGTTGTCTAAACTTGCTCAGGTTCTCTTTCATAGCTACAATTAGACATTTGGATCTCTTGACAATCAAAATGGTTCACCTCCAGAGACTTCTTGTCATCCTACAGTAACTTGTACATCCATGTTGGAGGCAGCAGCAGCAAATCCAGCTCCTCTGTTGGTTCCATCAGAGTGGAACCAGACTTAAAGGAAGACTCGAGCAAAGAGTAGTTGCTGTTTTATATTCAAGAGCATTCTATACCTGCAGAAAAATTGGAATTTCTCTTTTTTATAGGGGATCCAATAAAAGCAAGCTAGCACTTGTCAGCCACCATAGAGTGCTGAAGTCGTGAGTCAGGTGCCTGGTAGCCTGGCTTCTGTTAGGTTCTGTAACTGAATGCAATCTCGCATTCCTTTCATTAAACACTATTTACCTTGTGAGCACAGGAAAAGCTACAGCTCCCATGAAAAACTACAATTGTGGCACATGATAACTTTTTTTTAAAGCTGTCTTCTGAATCAGATTCTCTGTCTGTCGACAAAGGCTCTGTTCTCAGGAAGCATTAGCGTTGTTACAAATGTTGATGGGATTTTGAACAAGGGTTTTAATACTCTATATTTTGGAATAGCACCACAAGCTCTCTGGAAATCTTCTTACTATGTTCTCTGTACTTTGCTGTTTACTTCCTCTGGAATTTTGTTGTCAGGGTTGTACATCATTTTATGTAATAAACTGTAACTGAAGAGGGGGCAAAGAAAGCTCTCAGAGCTAGTGAGACAGTCAGGGAGTCATTAGCCAACAGAACAATAAGTTCACACAGTTTTAAGATGTGTAGCTCTACCATTGACTCCTGTCTCAAACCTGTCTGCAAAGCAGCACTCATTTATTGAACAATTTATACTCCAACAGAGGTTAAATAAAAGTTGATGGTGTAACACAATAAGCTAAAAGCTTCCTCTATTTTGGACTCTCTGTTCTGTCAAAGTTCAGCTCTATTTTGTCAGCTTGCCATTGCTCAATGCATTGACTTTATTTGAACTCAGTGTGCGCATATATACTTTCCATTCATTCAGTTATGAATGGAGAAATGGAACAGCAAAATGTTGCTGTTTTTTTTAAATTCTGGATCCGAGCATTAAGGTGAAGCTGTTGGTTTACCCATAAATTATACTGTACATTCAACCAAATGCCAAAACACCTACCAAACATCTCATCACCTGACCAGTATAAAGAACTGGCGCAACCACCCAGAATTCCCCAGATCATTCAGTTTCTCATTGGTAAAAGACGGCGTGGCCTTTTGGTTTTTGATCAACCTTTTGATCTTTTTGGGATTACTTAGTTACCAACCATGAATTTGTCTTAGAACTTCTGCTTGGCATATCCGCAACGTCCAGCTTTGTCTCATCATGCTTTCCGTTTCATTGGAAATTTGCCACCAACAGCCGTGCACCTCCCCCAGCCGTGCACCTTGTCTTTCGAGATTCAGCCGCTCCACCATTCAGTTTAATGAACTGCTCAACTGATTCTGATCTTCTGGCTCACATTTGCATATTGGATCCACAACCATTCATTTAAACGTAGACGTAATTTTCTGTTGGGCTGCAAAAGAAACCAGAACACTTCCAGTGCCAAAACTTTGCCCATATCCAGTAGATTCTGCATTCATTCATCCATTCTGGGAGTACAGGCCGAAAACATTGCCGTGTCTAAGAATGTCTTAGGCTGTAACGGTATGGAGTCTGCTGTTTCAGGTACTGGTGAGACAATATGATATGGTTTGTAGCACCTGTTGCCTCCATCCACAGAGATATTAAGCATTATTACTTTTGGATGTGCTTTTACTTATAGAGGCTATGTGTCAAATAACAATGTGAAAAGGGGTCGCTTGTAGTGACGAGCCCCCGGAGGATTATCACCTCAGCTCCCTTCGACTATAAAGACCCAGGGTCAGGCCCGGAACACACCAGAGGGATTATCGGAACGCACTGAGGAAGTGGCTAGGGAGCCAGATTATGAGGCTACAAGCTATTTTGCTGTTACCACCATGATTTGAACCAGGATAAACTAGCAAAAACAGATAGATGGATGTTTAAGCTGAAATCACAAGAGGGATCATCAAATCTAACTGTGGCTCTGTCTTGTTTCCTGACTCAAAAATCTGTTTCTTTCATAAAAGAAGAAATCAATATTTGGGATCCTTTACTGTCTTCAGCTGTGCTTTCTCTCTAGTTTGGGTAGACGTAACATTTAGACAGCTTGTTTGACCTTTTGGATGCTTTTGGCTTTATTTGAATGATATCTGATTGAAATTTCTCTGCCGACTTTTGTTGCTGTGGTAACAAGAAACTGTACCACCTCCACATAGCCCACAATAACAGGTTTACATTCACGAAAACATTTTAGTTGTGACCTGACTATAACATCAACAAGGCTTCCAGCTTTGTAAGCCTAATTTGTATTTATTTTGTTTGTTTCTAATACATGGCTCCCACTGCTCCACTTATTAAAGGGGATTTAGATATTAAAAAAGAAATACTTTTATTAGAATAAGCGAGAAAGACAGATGAAAAGGAGTGCTTGTTGGACACAGCATGCACTCTATATAGTGCTAATTTGATTTTCAACCCTAAAACCCCTGACTGTTGTGCAAAAATACACTTGGTTGGTAATCCTGCTCTAGTAGCAAGTAGCATTTGTTAGACAGCTTTGATCTGATAGACCAATTAAATGTGTTTGGTATTCTTTACAGAAATATACAGTGCACAGTGCAGTAGGTCCCGCTATTACCTCATCGTTCATCCATCAACAAGTATGTCTTTGCGAGCAGCAAGAAGCAATCACTTCTTATTGGAATCGCACCTTGCGCTTTGTTGCTCTGGCAGTCTAATGAGCAGAAATGATCCAAATCATAAGGCGAGCAAGGTGGTCAATAAATTTTTAAACAAAAATTGGTGATGGATAACTTGTTCAGCCTATCAATAATTTATCGGCAGATGTATAATGAGGCTTCATTGCCCAGAATAATATTATATCACCACAAGGAGTTTCTGTGTGGGGGAGGGTGGATGGGTAACCGCATACCTGAGGGCTGAATTGTAGAGGCTCTCTGTATTACTCCAACAAGTGGCACACACATATCCACATATGCACACATGCTACAAGATGCACTTGAGTCACTTAAGTCTTTTCTCTGCCACAACTTTAAAATGCAAAAAGAAGCATGAGGACAGGAAGCAAGGCACCTGCAGGTTCTGCTTCCTTTATGTTTAATGCAGTTGCTGGAGATGTGATTGTAATTAGCCTCTTGACAAATCTGATTCTCAGGATTAAGAGAGTTTCAGAATTTGACTCTTAAAGGCACCAGATGGTATCAGACAATACTGATGCTGATGTCTTTTTGTCACTGTAATGCTTGGAAAGGTAAACTTGAGCTTATGCTAGTGATTTTTTTTTTATTGACAACATCTTGTTGCAGCCCTCTTCTTCTGGTTTTCTGACTGGACAATTATTGCCACATACTGCTTATCTTGTGCAACAATTCCTAATATTCACGTAACGGTAGTTTTCTTTTGACAAATAAGTTCCGACACATTACGATGGAAACACAGTTATAGTGACCCTAATGACTCGGACAACAGTTGTCTCAACAAGGACAACAAGAACCTCAGAGATGAGACATCTTCACAGGTCCTCTTCAAAGTCTAGTTGTCCCAGAATCAACTCTTCTCAAAGAAAGATGACTTAGATGACTGAGAACCTTCACAGAGCCTTTTATAGCTATAGACACTATGAGTCCGCCATGTCGAACCACCATGAATCACCATGCTCAGAATGGACAAACTAAACACTGGCTCTAGATGGGAACTTTCACATTTGTTTTGTGTCACTACGAGGGGGTTGCAATCAGCAACCACACTTCTAGATGCCACCAAATCCTACGCACTGGTCTGTTAATGGTTGCATCTAAAAGGGGAACAGGCTGATAAAACAGACCGCTTGAAGATGCTCAGCTTCTGTAACACTAGAGCCTGACTGTATCCAGCCGAGTATGTGAGGGGGTAAGACGCCGACTCCAGTGAAAACATTTAGCTTGTGGAAATGCAGCAGTTGTTATTTCCCTTATCTAATCCATCCATTATTCAAGTGTCACATTTAACAGGCCTATATATCTACAAGCTGACTGATGAGGCACCCTGATTTTTAACTCCTTTGACCGAGTCTGGCATCTCACACAAATCTTTCTACTTGCTCTGGACTGCTTTGCCCTCTGTAAAAACTTGCTTACTCCCTGAAGAAACATTTTCCCATCTAATAGAGGTAGGAAGAACAAATAGCTAGGTTGAACTAATTACTGTAGGAAACAGGCCAAAACATCTCGCTCTCTGTCGCTCCCTCTCTGTGTTCGGCACACTGATAAACTCCACACAAACACTCCTTCTTCGCCTTCGCTCTCCCTCTCTTTCTCCAGAGATCTGACCGCGGGGAGTGTTTCTATATGTCAGCTTTGCAAGATGGATGGTCGACATCTGCCACCAAGCCTCGCTGGACATATTACCTGAGACACCAAACAATAACCTCCACACACACACATACACACACACACACGGTGGGAAAAAAAACATCACAGCGAAGCAGAGCCGTGCCTGGCCTTAAACGGCCTGCCAAGACCTGACCTTCTAGTTACGACCATGATCACCCCCATGGGCACGGGTGGCATCTGGCTAGGTGATGTGCATATGTGTGTGTGTGTGTGCGCACCGTGTGTGTTCTGCTTCATGCATGCTCGTGTCGCTGCCTCCCTGCATGCCAGTGCTGGCTTGCCTGTTTGCATGTGTTTATCTGTGTCCCTTCTCCAGCTTGTGTATGTGTGTATCGTTGGCATGAAGAGCAATGCCGCAAGGAGCCTGGGCAGCATCAGAAGGGCCGGTGTTGCCCCCCGAGTTTGACCATCTGTGCGTTATTGGTTGTCATTAAGGTTTCTAATTTGGCGGTGTCTTGGGGATTAGCCAAACGAGGGCAGAAAATGTCATTACGCTGTTCCTCCTGCTGAGCTGCCGTGACCATATTTACATATTTATACACCTTAATTGTCTTTGCCTTGCTGCCGTGACATTGAGGCAGCCAGAGTTTAGTGTGAAGGGGGATAGTCGGGAGGGGGAGTGAGGACACAGTAGAAGACAGTGTTACACACAGTCAAATCAAATTTGGCTCCAAAGTGGATTTATATTAACAAACTCATCGCTGAGCAGGCTAGAGAAGATTAACAAAAGGCAAAAATATAAAACCGACGGATGCAACCAGCAGAAGAAGAAAAACAACATCTTTTCCCTAAATGCTCCACTGTGTATGTTCTGATGCCTGCACCACAAACATCACACTGACTAATTTGTTTTAAAATGAAATCAAACGCTATGATTTTGGTGCTGCAGTGTAACAGCTCTCTCTTTTGCGGAAAAACAAAACAAACAAAAAGCAAAAAGCAAAAAGGATAATTCAATATTTTATATGTTTTGACATATGTGGGGCTGCACTGGGAGTGATGCTACTGGTTTAACTGCTCCCAGTAGCTTTCCGTAGCATGTCTGTTGTCAGAGTCATGTTAAGAGAGACTTGACAGTGTGGAGCGGTGAACCAGCACTGAACCTGAGTCAAAAATGACGCAGAAATAATAAGAAAAGTGAAATAACTTCAATTTGTGTGCTGAGTAGCTCGTGTGTTTTCACCTATTTTTTAAATGATGAGTTGCTAAAATCTACCCAAAGAGACCGTTTTTGCCTTGAAATAATAAATACATTTTAAAAACACTGCAAAAATAGATATAGTTTTCTATGTGCCCTTCAGTGCAGCCCTCAGTGGAGGCTGCTGCTGGGGGTGGTGGTGGTGGTGGAGTAACGAGAGAAAATCAGGTGTGCCATCATGTTCTATTTCTGGTGTAATTAGAGAAGAAATGGCCTCTGTGCCTTTACAGAGCATTTCACTGTGGTAGAATCACACTTGTATTGTGTTGACAGTCAGAAAGGAGCCCAGAGAGGTAACAGCTAAAACGAGCCTTTACAATTTTAACACATTCAATGCTACACGCGGTGATTATACGCACAATCTACCTGTGTCATGACAGGGAAAGGATCTTTTCTCTCATTAACTATAGCTCTGTTCTGATTGTAAGTGATAACTGATACACAATGGAAATAGATTTAACTTGTATAGCTTGCCCGGAGCCAGTTTGTGCTGCTATTTCTGTGCTACTGCTGCCAGTATGCTTTACCCTCTCTCTGTCAGATTAGTGTGTGATGCAAGACCCTGTAGTCAACTCAAGCTAATCCGAATGAATGGAATACTAGCCTGTAGTCCCAATCAGAATTAATAAAATATTAGCCTGTAGACAGAACAACCAATCAGAGGAAATGTAGTGGAGGCATAAAGTCAGCTTCACCAATTAGAGGGAATTGAAAACTAGTTTGTAGTTCACTCACTAATGGTGAAAGAGTGCAGTGGAAGTGCTAGCATCTGTTTCATCTGTATCTATCATCTGTATCTATCTATCTATCTATCTATCTATCTATCTATCTATCTATCTATCTATCTATCTATCTATCTATCTATTCTATTCTATTCTTATAATTAACCAATGGATTGGCTCCTGTAAATCTGGTTAGGTTGAATCTGTTTAACATTTAATAATTAAAAACATAATAAATATGGGTTGTCGATTAGCTCAGTTGGTAGAGCATCCGCCCCACGAACGAAGGCTCAGCAGCGGCCCAGGATTCAAATCCCCCCAAAAAACAAAATAAATATGAACAACATTACAACCGAAACTGCAGCCTCTGTGGCTGTGAAGTTAAACCACTGCTCAGTGCCAACAACTGCACTTCTTCAAATGTCCACTTGAGGTTGGCTCAAGAATAAGTCTCCATAAGTCCCCATGTTAAAATGTCCAACTTCCCAGCAGAAATAAACATGTTTACAGCCTAGGGGTTGCAGGACTTCAGATTTTTTCAAGTCGACAATAATATGATGAAAGTCGAGTCGACGTCGACTAGTCGCTGGTGACATCATTGATATTTTTTTCAGTAATTAAAAAAATCACAGGAGGGAATGCTTTATAATAATCTGCATTGACTGCCAATGGACAGCTGTTACACAGAATTTCCGCAGAACAACAAGCATCAAGTATCAACAACAAGCAGCAACTCAGCTGTTAAATTTGATGTAACATACCTACACGTTATGTTCGGCTACATCTCCCATATAGGCGGAGTGGAAAACAAAATACTGTACTCTTAAAACAATTTGGGAGGAAAACAACACACAGACAAGAGCCTGCAAGCGTAGTCATCGTCACAGTCCTGCTCAGTCACAGTCTCTGTTTTTCGATCCTGGTTTGTGTGCAAGAAGACAAGCGCATCTACATGTGCTGTGTGAAGGCTCGCCTGCTGTAGCATGATGTTATTTCCAGCAAGTGAAAAAATCCTCTTGCTCTGTGAGCTTGTTGCTGGGACAGCCAGGTAACGTTTATAGTGTAGTAATATATATATATATATATATATTAGTGCTGTCAAAATGAACGCGTTAATTTTGTCGATTAATTTTAAAGAATTAACGCGTTAAAAAAATTAACGCGGTTTTGTTTACTTCCGGTGGCGGCCGCCATTTTGGATGTGGCAAAGTAGAGCTTTGTTTCCCAGATATATTAGTGTGTGTGTGTGTGAATGGGTGTATAAGAGGCATTAACTTAAAGCACTCACGGAGACTGCGCCCTGGGCGGTCGCCCACATTGCCCACAGCCAAAACCGGCCCTGCTTGTATTAGTTTACGGGCAAATCTGCCACATCCAATATGGCGGACACGGTAACGTATCGCAGCAACAGACCAAAAGTGGCCCGACGGCTCGTTGGACAAAAACAAGGCAATTTGCACAGTTTGCAAAGCCGAATTTAAATTCCACAGAAGTAACACGACTTTAACATATCACCTCAGAGCAAAACACCCTGCTGAAATTACCTCCACCTCGCCAGTCTACACTACAGGAGTGTGGCACTCATCAGTATATTTCCTCATTCCGGCTTTTTTCTGTTTGCACTGTGCATATGTGCACCTTAAGCCAATAAAATGAATGAATTTAAATATACTTTCTCTGTGTTTATTCTACATTAATTTGATCATTTTACATAAATAAATATTCATTATAAGCTTCAGTCTCAGAAAAATGCATTTAATTTATTGATACATTTATTGATAGATTAATCGCGATTAATTACAGAAATTTTTGCGATTAATTAGTTGTTTTTTTTAATTGATTGACAGCCCTAATATATATATATATATATTAGCCAGGGGCAGGTCTGCCAAGGTCACACTCTGAGCTTCATAATGGGTCTTCAGAAACGTGTCTGTGACGTTAGACACTAGTAAGTAAGAATAGAAAAAAGTCATGCTGGTGTTAAAGAGTCTGGCAGCTGTTGGAATGAAGGACCTGTGGTAGTGCCGATCCCTGGAATGTTCACTGGTGTGGTCTGAGGCGTCTTCCTCCAGAAGTGGATCACCATCTCCTTCGTTTAGCAGTTGTAGTTTTACTGCAGTATCATATATGTGTGTGTCCGTGTTTGTGTGTGTGTGTGTGTTCGTGTAGTTGTATGAAGGAATGCATGACTTGACATCATATTTTTTTCTTGAGTCTGAAAAAGCTGGAGGTGGATAGATTGAAATAATGCCAGGTTACATTAGGTGATTTGAGACATTTCACAATTATTCCTGATGGTTGATTGACAGCTAAAATGAATTGTTGACTTAAGTGAAAAACTACACTATATATATATACTATATCAAAGAAATCCAGCTCTGATGTGTTTATGATGGTACAGATCTTCCTGGGTAATGCCCAGAGCTTCCCCGCTGTTAACGCATGCTGTCAAACACACAATCAGCGCTCAAACTCAAGCTTTGCCTGTTGCCTTGAGCTCTTCATTTATTATGTACACAATGAGTGGGAACTTGAAACACTAATAGTTTTCATGAGCCATGCTGAAAAGACAAAGGGTTCACTCACTTTGACAGCCATCAGTGGAGCAATATCACAGTTTGTTTCAGTAAATAATATTAACAGTTCTGCAGAGAAATGATATGATTTTCTCATGACTGCAGCTATTTTTCTGCCAGAAAGTTTTCACAGTTGAGATGAAGTGAAATTACTGACCCGAGGATCGGACTGCAAATGTGACCTCACTGGTCTTTGCGATCAGAGCTCTCGGATTGATTTGAACAATCTGTGTTCATAGACTTTGTGCAAATTCAAGCAATGCTAATGTATTCATCTTTTGTGCATCACTTTGTTGGTACTTGTAATTTACGTATGTTTCTATAAGTTACTGTATGACTATCTAACCATTCTGTTTCGACAACACTTACCAATACTGACTTATCTAAATCCGCCAGTTCCTAATCTATGTGCTGGTAGGTGAGCACATTATACTATCAAAATCCAAGTCCATGATTTGTTATGAGCTAAAATGGTGAGATAGTAAATGGAGGTCAAATAAATAGTTCCAAAACACACATTTGTGGCTCCAAATGGTGTTGATTGATCAGGAGTACCCCTTTTCCAACAAGTTCTGATTCTTGAACCGGTTCCATTCAGGATTCATCAACTGTGAACAATAAATAATCTTATTATTAGAAATGAACCTGCCTCCTGTGTTACGTACTGTAATATTTCTGTGGTTGTAGTTGGTATATCTGCACTTTTACTTACTTAAATTACTAAAATGATGAATACATTATTAGAATAGCTGCAGATTGATTTTGTCAAATGACAAATCAATTAATTGACTCATCACTTCAACAGTATCCATCTGAAACAAATTATGTGCAAGTACTACATCTGGACTGGTGCCAAAAATATTCTTCCCCAGGCGGTTGCCAAACCATGAATCGCTACAAACTGCATACAGACCATGACTTCAGTCTCATAATTTAACAGTCCAAACAAGCATCGTGACCAAATTGACAATACTAAAATTAAAGACCAGAATAAGAAAAAAGAAGAAGAATAGAGAATAAGAAAAAAAAGAAAACTAATATGCCTATAGTCCTAGGGCACATATATCCATAGGACCTAGAACTAAACTTGTATTTCAACCAAGTGATAAATGGGCTATAGTCAGTTCCTGTAGTATAGTTCCAAGGATACTTTCCAGGTACAAGGCCTTTGGCGGCAAATGGCATTTGTAGGTATGACTGTCACTGATTGGTCAACATATGTGTTCACAGGATGAAATTGATGCTGTCTCTGGTCACAGCAAATTGTTCCATCTTCCACATAGTCATGATTCTGATCCAAACAAATAACTTAATGCCACCTCTATCATTGGTTTAATACATACAGGACAGCAATGCAAATGCAATGTCCTGACTTTAACTCTAACTTAAATCCTTAATAGAATTTGAACAGGTGAGTTTTACATAAATTCATCCTCAGTACAGTAGTCATGAATGGAGAAATCAGCTACAGAGACTAAAACATTTTCTTCAATCTTTTTTTTTTTTAACCAGGCTGTAAATATGTTTATTTCAGCTGTGAAGTTGGACATATGATTGAATATGGGGCCTTATCGAGGAAGTGCATTTTTGCCACAACTGTGCAGAATTCACTTCACAGCCAAGTAAATTGGTCACAGTTTAGTTCAGCTGAAACACTACTTGGTGATGTAATGTACCCTACTGTATGTAATGTGCAATATAAGCGCGTAACATAATGTCAGTTAAAAGGATGTAATCTCTGACTTTTGATTTCAATGCAACCTCCCCCACATGCAGACTTTCTCTGACTTCAATGGCACAAATGATATTGTCAAAACTAGGTTTGGATTGACTTCATTTCTTAACACCTACATATCTGCCAAAAAGTGTTCAGAGACATTCTCAGATTTTCCTGCTATCAAGTCGAAAAACGAACTGTGTATCCCACTTTGATCTGCATTTTAATGCATGCTTTGGCATTTGCCTGTGGTACAGGAAGGGCATCTGCCTTCATAAAAATGTGTGATAACAGCAGTCAGAGATCCCTGCATGTGCTTGCATCCCTGTATAAAGAAAAAGACAAGAACAGCTGTGGTTATTCTTAAACGTGCGACATAAAATGTTCCTGCTGTCCAGCATTTAACATCTCAGCACACTGCAGAAAAAAAGGCAAATCATTTAAAAAAGAGAGAGATCAAGCTGAGCTACTGAGTGGGTGTTGTACTTTCTAAGCCCCGAGACAAAAGAAATACATATCCTGTGGATTTCAGCGAGCTGCTGTCATCCTCTTGCTCCTCTCCCATCACAGTCTTGTGTTGTAGACGTCTCTCCACTGTAATCTCTCATTTGTTTTGAGAAGGAGGGGAGGAACGCAGCGATCCCACTCTGAATATCCTGATGAGGAGGCATAAAGAAGGACACTTGGCTTTCGCAGTGATACAAAATGTTTCACACTGACGATGCTGCCAATAAAATGCTGTTGAGATAAGGGCTTGGCTCTGCTGCATGTACATAAACCGAGGTGAGGGATGTACTTTAAATATAGATTTGAGTGTACAAACAGAATATTTTATGAAGTGATTCATCATCAATGCATCAGAAAAGAACAAAGCACATAAATAATAAGAAAGAACAAACATTTTTTTTGCAGAAATGTACTAAAGTTTCTGCACTTGTTTACATGCAGACAGGCAGGTTTTCTTTTGGAGCCCTGACTATTTTGACAGAAACAATTTTCTTTCATTTACATCACTGTCTCTCCTCATATGATCCCCTCCGAGCTTTAGACTCCTTCCAATACCTCGTCCTCGTCCTCATCCCTCTGAAGCTGCAAACCTTTGGTCGCATGCTGCAAGCGTCCATTTATTTATTGCGCTGCCAAACACTCCTCTGATGCCAGTCCATATATGACTAACTTCCCTTCTGCTGGTCCCATACTAGAGAAAAATGTCTTATACAGCTGAGTGAAAAGTTATGTGCTAAATAACAATGAGATGATTCACAAAGGGTAGCTGCCTTTGTTAGAAAAGGCAAATTTGGTCAACCAAATTCATTCTGTACGATGTAGATTTCAATAGCACCTCTTCTATTAGTACAACAATATATACTAACCAGTCAGTCAACAGCGAGTCAACCAATCAACAGGCATTTTCAGTAACTAATTATTTCCAGTTACAGTTTTTTTCTATTGCTCTTAAGTAAAATCTCACACTTACTGCAGATATTAAAGGTCCAGTGTTTACAGAGAATAATATTTATGATTATGTTTTCATTAGTGTGTGTATGACATTAGGAATTGTTATGTTAGGATAAGTCTTTTATATCTACAGGCTCCGCGGCTCCTCTTCCATGGAGTCCACCAACACCTCTAGAGGCCAGTAAATCCTACACACCACTCCTTTTTAATGGTTGCATGTCCAAGAGGAACAGAAGATGAGCTTCTTTAACAATTAAGCTCACTAGAGCCAGTGATACAGCTGTTTCCAGCTGAGTATGTGAGCCTTTTTATATCTACAGACGCTGTGGGTCCTCTACCATGAAGTCTGCCATTCTGGACCACTCAGTAGCCCAGAATGGACAAACTAAATACTAACTCTAGATAGGGACTTTTGCATTTTCACACATTCTGAGGCTCGTCCTTCTTCACATGACGCGTTTGTGTCCATACACAGTGGTTCAGTCCAAGCATCCTATAAGGAACTAGCAGCGGCTACACTGAGAGGTACGGGAGTGGTTGAATGCTACATGTGTAAACTTACTGTTTCCTGCTAAAGAGTTAACTTCAGTTCAATCAGAACAGCAGAATACTTCCTCATTTAAGAAGAGTGAAGAGATCTGAAGACTTCATTCTTCTGAGTTTGATGCGGCCCGTTGATCTGATTTGTTCAGGCTGTAGATAGTGATGGACAGATGGTTCATTCAATCACCTGCCAAATACTTTTTGAAAGTACCTGCCCTTTTCCAAAGAGTTCAGATGATCCCAGATGGTTAGCTTGTGGCTAATCAAGTATAAAACATCAGGAGGAAATAAATAAAGGCCTGCCTGCTGTAAATATTAATATGACTGCGCTCTGAATATAAATGATTTGAACACTTTTAGAAGTCAAGTAAACATCTTTTTTTTTTCATATATTGCATGGCAATGTGTAAGACGATGCCCTAGATGGAGACCCTCGAAACTTGATGACTGACTCGGAGCAGCATCAGTCGGATTCACGCTTTGATTTGAGGGAGCGTTGGAGATCTGTTGATGCGAGCCTTAAAATAGGTAGTTGCTGTGTGCCTGTGAAGACGTTCCCCAGGTGCCTTTCTAAATAAAATGCTGCCTAGCTCGCGGTGAGCATCTCACTCCTGTATGGCAGCGAGTGATGAATGCTTCATGTGGCTCCGAGTTAACCAAGTTCATATTGAAACACTCCCCGGAGCGTCGCCATCAATCAAAACCTCTCCCAGGAGCTGTCGAGCATGTTTTTTTCTTTTTGTCTGCCTTTCTACCGCTAAACGTGTGCGGTAGCACCACAACAGTCGCAATATCCGGCCCATCTCATTTGCTCCCATTACAGAAGCAGCTCAGGCTGTTACTTATTTCCCTACCGACGGCCGTGGGCAGTATATTCAACATGCACTCTGCTCTCCAGCCTCCCTTCAACCACTTACTTATTCATCACAGACTCACCGAGGAAGCTGCTTAGCTGACAGACACCAGATTTTTGTAAAGAGAAGGAGACAGACAGACAGACAGACAGACAGACAGACAGACAGAGAGGTAGAAGTGTGTGACTCCCGCTCAGTAATGGGGGACACTGTCAGGATGGATTCAGTTTTGCCGGGAGTCAAAGCAGCGGACAGATTTGGCTAAAGCACCGTGAGTGAATGAGAGGGTACGAAAAAAAAAAGAAGGGAGGGAAGCATTTTCACTTTCATTAGCCGGCCTGTCCCTTTGGGCTTAAACACATAGAGCTCAGTGCATGAACTGCCCCCCTCACACACACACACACACACACACACACACACACACACACAC